>NC_090741.1:102991428-103023928 GCF_036898095.1 Palaemon carinicauda | reverse complement strand
GACACGACGTAGTCTGTCTACATCTGCCGACGTCCGCTTGGTAGCTGCCAACGGATCTGCGATACCCACCTACGGTTACGAGAACCTCACATTATCGTTCGGAAACAATAAATTCAATTGGAAGTTTCTCGTTGCTGACGTCACCATGCCAATCCTCGGTGTGGATTTCCTCTCTCATTTCCACCTTCTGGTCGATGTCGCACCACCGACGATTAGTCAACGCAGACTCGTACTTGTCGACACCTCTTCAACCCGCCCCCTCTAACCTCGCTCTCCACATTAGCGCACCCACGGATGCCTACGCCCACCTCCTCATGTCATACCCGGAAGTTTTCCGTCCAGAAGTTCGCCAAACGCCCACGGTTCCTGCCAAGCACGGTATTTATCACCATATCAAGACGACGGGACCCCCAGTCTTCGCAAAATTCAGACTTCTGGCACCGGAACGATTGGCAGCCGCCAAACAGACGTTTGCCGAAATGGAGGAAATGGGCCTTTGCCAAAAGGCCTCCAGCCCATGGTCGTCACCCTTACACATCGTTCTGAAGAAAGATGGCTCCCTCCGTCCGTGCGGGGATTACAGGCGCCTGAACATGCAAACAGAACCGGATCACTACCCCCTCCCAAACATTGCCGACGTGACCTCCTACCTGCACAAAGCAAAGGTTTTCTCTACGCTCGATCTCCTGAAGGGGTATTATCAGGTGCCTATGAACCCAGAAGACATCCCCAAGACTGCCATCACCACTCTGTTTGGTACATACACCTTCAATTACTCCTGTTTTGGCCTTCGTAATGCTGGGGCCACGTTTCAACGTCTCATGGATGGCATCTTAGTGGACCTCCCTTTCTGTGTATGTTATGTGGACGACATACTTGTGTTCTCCTCCTCAAAAGAGGAACACCTCCGTC
Source organism: Palaemon carinicauda (assembly GCF_036898095.1). Classification (NCBI taxonomy): domain Eukaryota; kingdom Metazoa; phylum Arthropoda; class Malacostraca; order Decapoda; family Palaemonidae; genus Palaemon; species Palaemon carinicauda. Next base: position 103,023,016 of record NC_090741.1, on the reverse strand, counting down.
ACCTGCGCATCGTGCTCGACCGCCTGCAACAAAACGGCCTTGTAGTCCGGTATGACAAGTGTACCTTTGGCACGAACGAAGTGTCGTTCTTAGGGCACCGCATCACTCCTGAAGGTGTCCACCCCCTTCCTGAGAAGGTAGCAGCCGTTCAGAACTTCCCCGTGCCCTCGACCGTCAAAGCTCTGCAGGAATTCTTGGGCATGATCAACTATTATCACCGTTTTCTGCCAGCCATTGCCGCCACTCTTGCTCCCCTCTACGCCTCCCTCAAGGGCAAGCCGAAGGACCTGAAGTGGGTCCCCTTCAAGAAGCAGCCTTCTGCAATGCAAAGAAGGCCCTATCAACTGCTGCGGCTCTCACTTTTCCTATCCCACACGCCCCTCTCCTTCTCTCCACCAATGCCAGCGACGTCGCTATTGGTGCAGTACTCGAGCAGGTGGTCAAAGGCTCGCCCCGCCCATTGGCCTTCTTCAGCAGAAAACTGTCCAAGGCAGAATCGGGTTATTCTACCTTCGATCGAGAATTGTTGGCGGTGCACTTGGCTGTCCGTCACTTTCGCCATTTCTTAGAAGGTATGCCCTTCGTCATTCGCACAGACCACATGCCTCTGGTGCACGCCTTCACTCGACAGTCTGACGCCTGGTCCGCCCGCCAACGCCGACATCTCTACGCCGTGGCTGAATACAATTGCACCCTCCAATACGTCCCTGGGAAAATGAATCCCGTTGCCGATGCCCTGTCAAGAAACACATTGGCTGCCGTTCAACTGGGATTGGATTACAACGCCCTGGCTGAAGCCCAACGACAGGATCCAGAGTATCAAGCTTGTAGGACATCCTGCACGTCCCTCCTTTGGGAAGACTTTCCCCTCGAAGACTCCAACACCACCCTCCCTTGTGACATCAGTACTGGTAGACCGCGACCTTGGATTCCTGCTCCCATGCGCCGACAGGTGTTTGATTTCATTCATGGCCTTTCACATCCCTTGCGCCGTTCTACTGCACAGCTGCTGAAGGCAAAGTTCATTTGGCACGGCATTTCTAAGAATGCTAAGGATTGGGTCCGCGCCTGTACTTCTTGCCAAACTTCCAAAGTACATCGACACACGGATTCAGGAGTGGGCACCTTTCCTCAACCTCAGCGTCGTTTCGCACACATTCACATCGACGTTGTAGGCCCCCTACCCACATCACAAGGACATCGTTACCTGTTTACCGTCATCGACCGCTCCACTCGTTGGCCTGAAGCCATTCCCATGGAAACTGCAACGTCCGCCTCATGTACATCTGCCTTACTCTCTGGATGGATTTCAAGATTCGGTATCCCTGAGCATATTACTTCTGACAGGGGAACCACTTTCACCTCTCAATTGTGGACGTCATTAGCGAATCTCCTGGGCATCACCCTACATCAGACAACGGCCTACAACCCCGCTGCCAATGGAATGGTTGAACGTTTTCATCGCACCCTCAAAGCAGCTTTGATGTCCCGCTGCAAGGATTGCAACTGGTTTACTCAGCTTCCCTGGGTCCTCCTGGGACTAAGGACCACTCCTAAAGATGCCCTCGACGTCTCGGCAGCTGAAATGGTGTATGGCGACCCGTTGGTCGTACCTGCCGAATTTTTTCCTTCTACCACCTCCTCCGACGATCTCCAGCGCATATGTCACGTCGTGGGAAAATTTACTCCGTGCCGCCAGACTTACAAGCCCCCAGCGAAGCATCACATACCAACGGACTTGCACTCTGCAACGCACGTCTTCTTGCGCAACGACACCAGCAAGCCACCACTAATGCCCCCTTACACGGGCCCTTTCCTTGTGATCCGACGCAGTCCGAAAGCATTCCTCCTAAACTTTCGGGGCAAAGAAGACTGGGTCTCCATTGATCGTCTAAAACCTGCTTATCTTCTGCCAGATGACCCGCCTACAGTTCGCCTCTCTAGATCAGGGCTCCCTATTTAACATGTTCAGTATGTCATTTTTAGAGGGGGAGCCATGTACCAACTGTGTGTCACACAATTATACATAATTCCTTTTGCATATATTATGCTTGTATCTTCGCTCTTCCCTCGCACTAAACGAACATGAAAATTCATGTCTGCTGTTTTCCTCTGTAACATTGTCTGTCTTGTTAACTTGTTATGTCCTGTTGGCTTGAGGTTTTGTATATAAAGGAGAGTGTTCTATAATAATATAACTCAGTTGATTGCATCCTGCCTTTGAGTTCACAACCCTCTCTCGGCACCGTCACAATATATATATATATATATATATATATATATATATATATATATATATATATATAGTCAGACACTTTCTTGCTCTTTATTATTTAGGAGATATTAATTGTATAATAGTTATTGTACAGACTTTGGAGCATCGCGCGCGCGCGCGCGAGAGAGAGAGAGAGAGAGAGAGAGAGAGAGAGAGAGAGAGAGAGAGAGAATGTTGCTAAGATACTTTGACACCAAATATATATTTCTTATACAGTACATTATTGTAATGAGGCCTTCTCTGTGCTACTTTACCTGTACAGGATATTTATCAGGAAAACTGTAGTTGGAAAATGTTAACGCACAAGCACGGAGATATATATTTACAAATGAAATATCTATCTATCCATCTATATATATTTGTTGATACAGTATATATATTTTTCCCAGATTTCTCTGTAAATCTAAATTTTTCCCAAATATTCAGATTTTATATTCAAATCTTTATTGTTTTACACATTATATAAAAATGTATTTTTATTGTTCATTGTAACCCTGATGAAAGCCGCGAATTGACGGCTGAAACGTAAGTTTCTGGAATAAATGTATAGGAACAACATAAAAGAGTTTTTAGTTTTCAGCTAATGAAGATTAATTGTTGTTTTAAGATGATAGAAGCCACATGTTCATTCGTATACTTTGAAGTGCCATGCGTCAAATACTGAACCTAAGAAATGTTCATGAAAGTGGACTGGCACTGAAATCATTGACTACTGTACATCTGTTTAAAGGTTTAAAGGCCACTCATTAATGGCAGGTGGAAAATCCACTTGAAATGGCCTAAGCTCTATATGATCACAGGTGGAAAATGCGCCTGAGGTGGTTTGAGCTATTTGGGGTTATATTCGTCATAGCTTGCATATTAAGTGGCCTGATCTATAATTGTATTTAAATGCAATTGAAATAATGTAATCACTTTCACATGGTAAGAACTTGAACTCTAAAAAGTCACGAGTGGAATTATTCGAAATTCAAGTGATCTGAGCTCTGCAATGTCACAAGTGGTTTTCATCAAAAGGGTCTCTACTCTATAAAGTTCTAAGTGAGATTTATAAAGTCATAACTGAAATTAATCACAATGAAAGTGGACTGAGCTCCATAAGGTCACAAGTAAAATTAATTGCGATTAGAGTGGACTGAGCTCTATAAAGTCACTAGTGGAAGTAATTGCAGCTAAAGTGACCTGAGCTCATAGAGTAACAATTGAAATTACTCGCAATCAAAGTGGACTGAATTCTATAAGGTTACAAGTAGAATGAATCAAAATTTAAGTGGACTGCGCCTTTTATGGTCACAGGTGGAATTAATCGTAATGAAAGTAGAGTGCGCCATATAAAGTCACAAGTGGAATTAATTGCATTGAAAGTGGTTTGAGCTCAAGAATGTCACACAAAGGAAATTAATCACAATTAAAGTGAGCTGAGCTTCAAGGTCTCAAGTGGGATTGATAATCAAAGTGGCCATTATTCTATAAGGTCACAAGTGGAGTTAATTGCAATTAAACTGCTCAAAGTTTTTCAAGATAAGAAATGTAACTACTTTCACATACATTGGCTAGATCGTTGATCTCTAAAAATGTTACTAATGTCAAAGCTACTTCCACTGAAGCCATTGAGAACTTAAGGAGGATCTTCGAGGACAATAGCGTCCTCCACTTCACCCTCGAAAACAGCGTGGACAACAGCCTCCCGTTCCTGGACGTCTTGATTTCTTCTACCAACGAGGGATTTCACACCACGGTCTACACCAAGCCTACAAATCTCGGCATGTGTTTGAATGGCGAGAGTGAATGCCCTGCCTGCTACAATGCCTCGACCATCAAGGCCTTTGTACGTAGGGCCTTATCACACTGCTCATCATGGACAGACACCCACAAGGAGCTGGAAAGGGCCACACAGGTCCTCATCAATAATGGCTATACCAACAAGCAAGTCCAGCGTGAAGTGAGGGCAGCTTTTGACAAGTTTTATAGGTCCTCTGCGGTAGAAGGGTCCGACAGCGCCAGCCAAGGGTCTGACAACACCAGAGATAGGTCCGACACCGCCACCAACGGATCTAGTGATATTAAACTAGACTACAGAGCCTTCATGCACGCAGAATATCAGCGGGATGAGAAGGCCATCAAAGAAATCATCACCAACAACGTGTCACCTACCGACGAGACCATGAAAGTGAAACTTATCATCTACTATCAGACTGCTAAGGCCCGCAGTTTAATTATGAGGAATAATCCAACGACCCTCTGAGGAAGACGAATGTAGTCTACTCCTATCAATGCTCAGTCCGAGGATGCCCCGGCAAATACATCGGTATGACTACAATGAAGCTTTCAAAGAGGATTTCGTGTCACGTCCAACAAGGTGCTATAAGGAATCACGCCCTACAGCGACACTACACCCAGATTAGTCGAGCAGACATCGTCGCTAATACCAAGATTATCGGCAGCGCCCCGGACAGCAGGCGCTTACGAATATTGGAAGCCCTATTCATCCAGAAAGAGTAACCAGCATTGAATACGACTCAAGAGATGTTTCTCCTGCCATCATGTTGTCGCATCAATGCTAGGAATCAAGAACAGGGCTCCCAGAATGATGACAACCCCGACCCTGACACTCCTACAAATGAAGAAATCGTCCGGCCGAGCACTGATTTTGGCGGCGAGCAAGGTCCGGAATCCCAATCTGCTGAGCGCGGGAATGGGCTGCCTGACTCTAAGCCTGTCTCGACGCGTGCCTCAGCCAGTGAGAAAGCTCGGCTCTCAGTCCTCTGAGCGAGAGAGGAGCTTGCCTGACTTTTTGGCTGTCTCGGTGCGCGTCTTGACCAATCAGAATTCAGGATCCCTTCCCACCTCTCAGCCTGGGAGACCGAGCCGAGCTCGTCGTACCTCAGCCACCCGAGCCTATAATCTCCGCTCGGCCTATCAAAATTAGAGGCCCCTTTCTACGAACCAGCGCCAGGATATATAAGGCCCCTGATCTAGCCACAGCCTCTTACGGGCCAACCAAGGGAAAGGCCCGTGCCAACAACAAGTGTTGGCTTTAATACCCCAACAACAACAACAGCCTCTACTGGCCAACCAAGGGAAAGGCCCATGCCAACAAAAAGTGTTGGCTTTAATACCCCAACAACAACAACAGCCTCACTTCTCGCCTGAAGCCGGAGCAAGCAGTTCCGAAACGCGTCGCGATCTACTCCTGACTTTGTCCTTTGTATTTTTCGAGTATTACTTGTATTTGTGTTAAATACATCGAGTCTTAACCTGAACTGTATTCTTCACCTACCTGATGAACTTCGCCGACTTGCTAGCTGAATGTAGCAACCCAGTAAAGAGAATTGTCCGTAAAATTGAGAAATTGGACAAGAAATTGAATTTTGCCGATGCAGCAATAAAATTCAACTCTACTTGTTCGAAGGAGGGTCTCCTACCGAGATGAAGGAATTATCCTCACACCAGACATACAAATGGGTCCACTATAAACAAAGATACACTACTCACGTATAAGGAAGCTGAACTCCTCCAGGGGAACACCTGACGACCCGGAGGTCTCCCGTGGCCCTTTGAATGGTCATCCTTGAGATCTCTTCCTCACTCGGCTCCTCAAAACTTATTGGCAGTTCTTGTGAACTCATGGTGGAGTTATACCTTGAAGAAAGAGACATTTTTGAGTTGCGAGTTTCAAATGAAATAGATGCTATTTTCGTATCTTTTGTGATAACGCAAAAATATGGGGAAAAACAATAAAATAAGATATTAGATAAATAAATAGATCATTTTGAACGCTATAAATCGTAATTGAAAAATACTTACAAGAATACTTAAGATTTAATACAATTTTTCTTATTGGTAAGATCTTTTATCCCCAGAAAAGCATATAGTTTTTTATAGAACTCTCTCTCTCTCTCTCTCTCTCTCTCTCTCTCTCTCTCTCTCTCTCTCTCTCTCTCTCTCTCTCTCTCTCTCCTTGCATGATTTTGAAAAGATTGAAAAGTGACGCTACTGTTTACAAATAGACTTGAAAACAAGCTGTATGTTCTTTGGTTAGACTATTATTATTGTGACGTCATCTATGATACCAAAACAAGAATTAATCTCTCTCTCTCTCTCTCTCTCTCTCTCTCTCTCTCTCTCTCTCTCTCTCTCTCTCTCTCTCTCTCTTTCTCATATATATATATATATATATATATATATATATATATATATATATATATATATATATACATTACAGATAGAGAGACATGTTTCCCCGATATTGTAGCTAAATTCCTTACAGGTGATTAAAGAATATTAAATCGAATATTAACATGAGAAAAAATCGTACGATAGGGATATTCTTAGTTTAAAAAAGATTGTTTGGCTGATCAAAGACAGAGTTCCATAAAAACTCTATATACATTATACATACCTTATATATCATGGGTAATAAAGGTCTTGCGGGTAATAAACAATGCGTTTAAACTTGCCGTCCTCCAGTCCTGATTCAACTCTCGTAAACGTGAACTTACCTCAGGTAAAGCCTTATTATATCCAACGAAATCTAAGCCTACGTTTCAATAAGGTTGGGGTCATTCACCGTCACACCTTTGAAAGTAAACCGAAGATTTCTTTTATCGGGTAAAATACAAAATGTAGAACTAAGCTGGATAAATCTTAAATTTTTTCTTCCGTTAACTTTGTTTCATCAACCAATCACAATCGAGCACTATTGAGGTCACGTTCTACCGGGAAAGGCTGATGTTCCATGTCACACCTTACGTGACACAAACACGTAAGGAGTTGCAAGATTCTGCATTTTTATATAACTTTATTTTTATTTTATATAGTAAAAATAAGCTTGTTTATTGCATAGAATCTTACCCTGTGATCTTTTAGAAATTAATTTAATCCTTCAATCGTTTTTCAGATTACAGAAACCTGGCTTTATTCAAAATCCCTTCATAAGAAGATTGGATTTCATAGTGATAGTTGGCAGCTTCTCAGATTTCTTTTCTAGTTTTTTTTTTTTTTTTTTTTTTTCCGAAGTTTAGACTCGTTTATTTTCATTATCGGAAAGACACAGAACCAACGAACGCATAGGATTCCAGAATACGCAACAAAATCTTAATCAATCTTATTATCGAAATGTCTAGTAAATGCTATGGGGTACTTTACTGTATATATATATATATATATATATATATATATATATATATATATATATATATATATATATATATATATCGCCATTATCAGCCGTAAGTAGTGTACTGCAAGACAAATTACTAAGTCCTTCCACTTGCGTCTGCTCATGGTCTTTCTATGACAGTCTATATCCACAATTTTCTTAGCTCGTCAATACATCATCTTCTCTTCCTTCCCCTACTTCTTTTACTATCTCGAGAGATCCATTCTGATATCCTTAATGTCCATTCAAATTATATGTCTAGCCCACATCCATTTCTTTTTCTTTCACGGTGTTAGAATATCCTACAGTTTAGTTTGCTCTCGTAGTCTCGTACCCATGTTGCTCTTTTTCTGTGTCTTAGTGTTACTCCCATCATTATTCTTTCCATTGCTCTTTGAGTTGTAACTCGCTTATGTTCTAAAGCTTTGGTAAGGTTTCAAAGTTCTAATGCATAAGTTGATACTGTTAGGTCCATTTGATTAAATACTTTGCTTCTTAGAGAAAGTGGCATTTTAATTTTCATAATCTCATTTAGTTTACTAAAGCCTTTGCGGTTTTATCTGTGTTCGTTGTGTCTCGTGTTGCTGGGATGAACTGATAAGTGATACTGTGATAAGTCAGTCTGAACCAGAAGGTCAAACCTGACGGAGGTCCATTCTATAGTTCCACCCTATGGTTAGTATTTTGTAGTTTACTATGTCAATGTTATTTCTTGTTTTATCCTAGAGTAATGATTACTTAAAATTAAATAATGGATTTGTATTTAAATAGATTTTTCGTCTTAGTTTATGAAATCTTAAAATCGCTAAGTTTATGTTTCATGAATTATTTTCATAGGCTATACCTATATCATTTTCGCCCGATCTATGTAAATTTAAATAGATTTTTCGTAGTGTCATAGCTTGGGAACTCTTAAAATCGCTAAATTTATGTTTCGTGAATATTTTTCATAGAGCTTAGGTAATTAACTTTAGGGTTAAGTTACTCTGCCATAGTACAACGTATTTGTTCGTTTGTTCGTTTAAGAATGCTTTGCCTATAGCATGACACGTGCTCTCGCACTAGGACATCCCGTAAAAGAGAAGGGCATGTGTTAGCTATATTTAAATCGACGTCCTTCTATGACTTGCGTAAAATACTCGGCAAATCCTTGTCATAAATTTTGTTCTTTAAGAATGTGTGATGAAATAAAATTTTGACTTCTAAATTACCCTTCATAACCTCTCAGAATAATCAGTCGTGTAAAATAATTGTATCGATACAATACTCCGATACACAACTGATATTTTTTCATGTTGTGCGATGCAGATTGAACATCTTTGCAAGTAGAAGAAGCAGTGACCAGGTGAGGAACATTGTAACCAGGTTTGACAACTCTAAAACCCTAAGAGACCGTGACTAGTACCAGTGGACCCAGCATCGACTACTGGTCCTTGTAATCAGAAGAGCCAGGAATCAGGATCGGCGTAGCTTTCAGTGTCTCCAATTCCCAGAGAACTTTAACAGTGTAGCCAAAAGGAACCAACTGCTCCTAGTGACTAGTTTGTAGGTTCCTAGTAGCAACAAGAGGAACGCCATGAATTGCAAGGAATTGCCAATGAAGTTCGAAGAGATCAGCGAAGAGGAGGTTTCCCGGATGAAGGTTCGGAGTGGCCGTAATTCTCGGTTGGTTCGCTGTACTCCCGGCAATGTTATTCTACCCTACAGGTTAGAGAAAAAAATTATTCTACCTTACAAGTTAGAGAAAAACTTTTTCATACTATTTTCCCTTTCGATTTTAAACCATTAATCTTTAATATGACTATTTTATCCTTTATTAGCTATCATTTATATTCTTCCTAAAATAGTTCAGCTGTAAAAGTTCATTTTGTTATTTTGAAATATTTAGGTTTCATGGGTATCAATTTTTAATACCAATTTTGTATCTAGAGATTTGTGAAGGGTTAACGCTTAATCATGTGACATTTAAATATACAGAAATTGATTTCTTTCTCGAAACTTTAGTTTATTGTTTGTGGTAATTATTTAATTATCTTTTTTATGGTGTATTCTTCCGTCAGAGTCAAGAGATGATTTGATAATTATCTACTACTAGCAGAGTGAATTTATATAATACATAAAATTTCTCTTTTGCTCTAAAAAGTTTGGAATACGTCGGGTGTTATTAGGGTAAAGAGATTTTCTGGCTTTTAAACGACTAAATATATTTACCTAACATGATTATGATAATACAAATCGAATTTCTCGAAACTCGATCACCAAGAAAAGTATATTATTTATTGTCGCAAATAACATTGTTTTTATCATTCGCCATGCATCCTGATTTGCTCATGAACTATCCTTTTATATGTAGCAAATAATTCGAGTTTGGTCATTTGATCACATCCTTTACAAACATCTAATTAGTTATCCCACTTTTTGACAGACTTACACGAGTTCCCTACTCTAACCTTGTCCATTCCATCATCTAATAACTCTGCCATTAAGACGTTGCCTTTATCTACGAAACCTCGATTGTCGTAGATAATTCATGACTCGGTACTTATAAGATGTCACTCTTTATCTCGATTATCACTCGCAGTAAGGAGATTTACTCAAGATTTTTTGTTTGATTACGATGCCTTCAAGCAGATTTGTTTGTTATATGATAACTAGTGTATCCGACCCGTCAAAAATGACCTCTAAATATTGAGATAGATATGCACAGAGATTCAACCCTTCCCACCCCCTCCTCCTTTCCTAACTTTAACCCGATGGTTCAGCAATAAGTGGGAGATTGTTGTTTCCGAGTGTTCCTTTCAGGGTAATCCCCCACACCAGGGTACGACTACTCCCGCTCTCCTTACCCGAGAGACGGGGAGAGACCGAGTAGCCATAAGTTTGGCAATGCCGTTCGGCGTGGCGGGAAATATTTATATATACATATACATATATATATATATATATATATATATATATATATATATATATATATATGTGTGTGTGTGTGTGTGTGTGTGTGTGTGAAAACCTGTGGATACAATGGGTTTGTATGTCGTTTTCAAGCCAGAAGATGTTTTGTTTTTATTTACAAAAAAAAAATCAACTGGATTTCAAAATTTATTGAAGGATATATACTATATATATGTATTTTTATTATATAACATTAATGATTTTGAAATTTTATAAGCACTAAACACTGGCGAGTTTGACTTTAATGTTGTGTTATTTTAGATATGAGGAAGAATTTGAGAAAATTATATGTATCCCCAGCCAAGTATTTATTAGACACCAAACGACAGATGCTATGTAGATATCAAATTGGGAATATTCGGGAGTTATTTATTCCATAGCATAGGCTATGTCTTTGCACAAATGTGTGCTTCCCAATTCTGTTTCTAAACGATTACAATGAATTTAGTCTTTTTTAGAAATATTTGACTTCAGGATCGAAGATAACTTTAGCCAAAAGTAATAGAATTTAAACTGTAACAGACTTAGTGTCTTTCTCGAACCATATTTGGTTTTAGAATTAATAAAAAGGCATACTTAGTGCATGTGCTGTTATCAAATGTTTGCTTGAAGGACACTCCTATTGAGACATTGGACATTGGTTCAAAGAGCATTTCTTGCCAAGGCAATTTTATTTATCTTTGTAATGAAGAGATCAACATTAGCATCATCATCATCATCATCATCATCAGTACTAGACTCATCTGGGTTACAGTTTACAATCAAATTGTATCTAAATCTTTTGAGCTGAGTTAAGTTGAGTATGAAATGGAAATTAAAGTTTTATCCTTTATTTGTAAGAGATATGGTGAAACAGTTATTCCTTGAAACATTGCAGTTGAAGTGGATCAGTTCGGATTCTTATCCTCCTTGAAGGAAATTTAACTTTCTGCGTTTGCGTTGACTGTGATTATTCATTGGCAATTACTCAAAGGTTTCCCTAAAATTACTTTGTCTCCTGCAAGAACAATATTAGGTGATAACTATCGGTGAACATTATAAAAGTTTGCCATAACTCGAGTGTTTGCCTTATCACTAGGGCTTTGTCCAATTGGGGGGCCATTTCTGGCAATAAGTACTTAGTGGCTGTAGTTATATAGACAGAGTAATCGTAAATTTAGTTGAAAGGTATGAAAGCAATTTGACAAAAGTAGTACTGCTATATATTTTGCAATGCAAATATATCGCTTTGCAACATATTTTCTTTTAATTAATTGCAATAGTTAAATTTCTTTTATTGTCTTGGCATTTGTTTGATCTTGTGTTTTGTCCCATGTCAATTTATAATGTTGGCAACTAAATCCAATATAGTAATTGCTCTGACACTAGAATTCAGTTGCAACGAGATTTCCTTCAGCAATGCTCTCATAATTCAACTGCTTTATCATGATATATTTAATAGAGATAAACTTTTTAAAGAGAATCGGCTGTTTCACGTTTCCTCTCCATAAACTACTCATAAAAATTGACTATATGATTATTACTAGATAATTCTAATTTCTTTTCTGAAGGTAACCCTTGTAAATAAGGATTTTTTTTTTAAATCGTTACAAGCTCTAATTATGGATGAGGGAGAAGTTAGAACATCAAATTTATTTGAAAAGAGGCTTGAGATGCCTTGGTATGCTTCTTCTGTAAGCAAAACTGCTGCATTGTCAAGTGAACATACAAGTTCTTTAAAGGCTCCTTTTCAGCATTGCTGCCTATTTAGCCTAAATGAAGAAAATAAATGGCATTTACTGTAGTCTGCATAACCTGCCATTTCAAGTCTTTTGGAGTATTATTTGGCGTATTAGAATGTGGGTAAAAGGACAAGTTGCAGCTCTTAAGCTGAGGTCTCATGACGACAAAGTGTTTAAACTAGATAAATAACGCAAAGACTAAAACATGTTTGACTTTTTCCACTTGTCTTGGAAAAGTGATTAGGTCCCTAGACCCTAAGTGACCCATAATGGAGAGACCACTCTCCACTTGGGGGAGAAGTTATTGAGGTTCACACCTAAAAGTAATGTCCAAAAGAAAACTTTTATATAAGTTTCAATATTTTATGTATATTATCACTTTAAATGTTGTGATTTTCACCAGTTAATTAAATCTGCCCGATGTACTGGGCGGATCGCAAGGCCTTAAGGGCAAGATTCCCAAAACCCTCCAGGAAATTAACTAAAATACGGCGATAAAATTTACAATTTTATTACAAAAATAAACTCTGATAAAGACAAACATTCTTAAGCATTCACAAGACTCACTGAAAAAAACAAGACTGACCCTAGGTAATATAGCATGTGCTCTTCAAGCACAAAGTCCACACCGGACTCATTAACAAACTGAAAATAGTGCCAATTCGAATTCAATACACAACGAATCACACACCAAATATCCCTATTCTTATTTAACTCAGGATTCAGATCCCCAATCACAAGGATCACTACACTAAACTGCGATATAAAAACTAAACGTCTTGCACACAAACTTCTACTACAACCAACCTGGTAGACAAGGTAGAGAGGAGAGATAACAATTAGAGGAGACTTACTTCGGTTGGGGACGTTGGATCAAAGAGAGCGAGCTATCCTTGCAACCCCCGACGTCACCTTTTTGGCGCAATTTGCCCTGAACCTAAATTTCTACATTGGATTTTTTTAACATGTTACAACAGAATGACTTTATTTTTCCTAATCTTAAATTACCAGCAATTGATTTTATTAGTCTCAGCGCCTTCCTACCAGGTGGTTTCCTTTTTTGGCTCTAAACGTTCACGTCTGGAACTACATTCATTCGCCCGCGAGTTTCTCCTCTCCCTCCAATTTGACGTAGTCGTAGGCGGAGTCAAATGGCGGGAATTTCGATTGATCGGGTCGAAATTCCCGACATCCTCCACGCCCCAAAATAAGGAGCGATGAAACGTCGGTCAATTGGATGGAGCTAGACTCGGGGTGAGGGGAGTGGCTTACTCCGAGACTCTGTTAGGCTCGCTGCGTAGCGCTCCGCAACGACTCGAACAGAGTACGCACAATATGCTACAGCAATGTTACCCCGGGGTAATAAACACAATCAATAATATACAGTCATATAACAGATCAAAATAGGCAATGGGCCTAGCAATTCTAAAGCACTCGTGTAATACACATAAGGAACAGCAGAAATAAGTGATATGTACACATTTTACAATTCAATTGGCAAGCAATTAGGCAATGGGCCTAAGACAATTCAAGAAATGGTAGAAATGCAATCATAATAAGTCAAGTGCAACGACAATTAGGCAATGGGCCTAAGACAATTCAAAAAATGGCAGAAATACAATCATAATAATTCAAGTGCAACGACAATTAGGCAATGGGCCTAAGACAATTCAAAAAATGGCAGAAATACAATCATAATAATTCAAGTGCAACGACAATTAGGCAATGGGCCTAAGACAATTCAAAAAATGGCAGAAATACATGACAATTCAAATTCAGTCTGTCTCAACTCACAATAATCGAGACTTCTATAGCGCTGCTACATGCAGGCCGTTACTTAATGGAGTACAAGAGGGAGGGGCAGGTTCTGTGCAACGCTCGGTCTGTACGCACGAGAGACCATCCCGTCCCCGTTCTCCACCCCTAAGCACTTCCAACCTCCGACGATTCACGCACACCTCACAAACTCCACCCTCCCTACCTTCCAGATAGAACACGCCCCCTTTTCACTTACAGTTTACAGCTACTTTTTATATATCGTCACCTTTCAGCAGACAGTCCATTAGTTCTCGCTGTTTCGCGGCAGCCCTTCTCAATGGGCGTGCAGAACGTCCTTGTGCGTTCGTCTGCTCTGTTTCATTTTCATTTTCACTTCTTTCACTAACTGCATAGTTCTCACCTTCCTCGTCGTTGTCGTCCGTTCCTGTGGCTGGTTGTTGAGTTGCCGTAGCTGTTGCCATACCCTGGTCGTTCCCAGACGTCTCCGCTATCCCTGGCATTCCGGCTGTCGATCTGTACGCACCCTCTTTTCCGTCATCGCCGTCGTCTCCTTCATGGTCATCCTCAGAGGGGGCTATTTCTAGGGGAACCAGGTGGCTGACAGCTCGCAGCGATTCGACACCCTCAAACAACACTTTCGCCGAGCGTACGACTCCGTTGTCGTCAGGATACGTCTCCACGACACGTCCCAGTGGCCAAGTCGCTCTCTTCTTATTGTCCTGCTTCACTAGCACGATGTCTCCGGGGTGCAGCTTGGAGGGTTCCCCGGGCCGACTGTCGTGCCGGGCCCTCAAGGCACTCAAGTATTCCTTTCTCCAGCGTTCCCTAAAGGCTTTGAGCGAATCTGTCAATCTTACGTAACGATCACGTAGCTTCCGAGAGGTGAAGGTTGCGTTCAGATGGTCGTCCGGTAAGATGGGGGCCATGAGGTGGACTTGGTGTCCTCTTATCAAATGGGAGGGGGTGAGGACTTCATCCTCGCGCTCGTCACCGCTGTACATGAGCGGTCGATTATTCACCACTGCTTCTGCTTCTTTCACGAGGGTTAGCACGTGGGCGTCCGGCAGGTACTTCTTTCCGAGGGCTATCTGGAGGGTCCGTTTCGTTACTCCTATCAAACGCTCGAAGAACCCACCTTTCCAAGGTGCACGGGGCGTCTGAAACCGCCACTCTATGCCAGTTTTCCTCAGGAACTGCTGGACTTCATCCTCTTCATAAAGTCCCTGCAGGAGGTGGCTGGCAGCCTTGAAGGTTTGATGGTTATCGGACATGATGAGCTGTGGGGCACCGTGGGTGGCACTAAACCGTCTAAGTGCCAACACGAATTCTTCTGCTTCCAAAGAGGGACAGAAGTCAAGGTACACGGCTCTGCTGGCCATGCAAGTTACGATAAGTATATACCCTGGCCGTGTTTCCGTGTGTATAGCTGCTGTGTGGTCCACTCCGACCGCCGTGAACGGTTTTGTGAGGGTGATCCTTTCCTTTGGCAGGGGGGGTGGTGGTGGCTGTCTCGTTAGAGGCTGGAAGGCCAGCTTGCATTCAGGGCATTGCCGCACGGTTCGCTTCGCAATGGAACGTAGACCCGCCACCCAACATTTCTGTCGAAAGATACCTATTAGAGTATTCACCCCACAATGCAAATGTAACTGATGTAAATAATTTAGATACATCCTAACCAAATGCCCTTTGGCTGGCAAGAGAATTAAATGATCAGTTTCTCCTACATGGGACACTCGTCCCCTGGTGCAGATGAGATTATCTACCAAAACTAAATTCAACTGTCTAGCAAAATTAGCAACTTCACGAGGGGGTCTGACTCCGCCCTCTAAGTAGGCATAAACAGTAGGCAAATAATGTTTTTGCTCTAATTTTACAACAATACTGAACGGATGCCGTTCTATCTTAGCAAACTTTAAAACTAGTCTGGCTACTCGTAACAAGAATTGGAACCCTACTTCCCTCTTCAGGACGTCCCAAATCTCGCCTGGGGGGGTAGGACACATCTCCTCCCTCAACTCCTGCACCGCCGCTACTACGTGAGTTTGATGTAGTAAATCTTCCTCCTCGCAAGGAACAGGCCTTCCCGTGGTCCTGAGAAATTCTGGACCGTTCCTCCACAGGGGGTTAGCTTGCAATTGTTGAGCCGTTGCGCCTCGGGATAGGATATCGGCAGGGTTCTGCTGACTAGGGACATGGTTCAGACTGAAACTACAAACCTGCTGAATAAAATTAATTTCCGCCACTCTGTTAGAAACAAACACATTTTTATTAGACCTAGCATCGGGCGATGCTACCCATGCCAACGTTACCTTACTGTCGGTCCACATTACTATTTCCCGTGGCTCGATCAGATCCTTGAGCGTTCTTGCTAGTCTGCTGCCTAACAACAAGGCCAGCAACTCTAGCTTAGGGATCGTCAGCTTGCTCATCCCTTTCGGAGTGATCCGGGTTTTACTCGTTACCAGACTTACCCGATTGCATTCGTCCCTAGTATATGCTACTGCTCCATATGCCTTACTGCTGGCATCGGTGAACACATGAAGTTGTAAGCCTTTTTTCCCTATTGATCTTTGAAAGGTGACGTCGCTCACCGCTTTCAAATCATTCAACAATTCACTTGCCTCTTTAGCCCTCTCTTTTGCTAAAACATCATCCCAACCTACATTATCCTCCCATAGTTGTTGAAGGAAAAGCTTTCCCCTTACAAATAATGGGCTTATCAAACCTATCGGATCATATATGGAGACTAATAGGGAAAGTACCCTACGCTTCGTGGGCACCCATCCCTCCCCCAACTCACAGATCCTTTTGCTTTCTTTCACACACAATCTGTCCACGTCCCGGGCCCATCGCAGCCCGAGCACGTTCACACTCACAGGCTCATTCCACTGTCTCTCGCTATCGAAGGCCAAGTGATTGCTGGCCCACCCTTCTAAGGGCATACCCGCCCTTTTTAAGATGTTATGAACAGACTCATGCTCTTGCCTCATATGTTCTATATCTTCAAACGTGGCCAGATAATTATCAACATAAAAAGATTTTACTAAATCTGGGCGCCCTTCCTCTTTAAAATGACAATTTAATATTTGCTGTAGCAAAAACGGACTAGCTGTGATGCCGAACACCACGACTCTAAAGGCGAAGGTAAGCGCTCGACCAGCTGCCTTGCGCCACAGAAATCGTGTGTATTTGGCATCACGAGGATCTAACAAAACACGATGGAATGCTTTACTTATGTCGGCTAACATGGCATATCGATTCAACCTAAACCTTATAATTAAACTGTATGCTACTTCTACCAAATTGGGCCCAGGCAAAAGACATTCATTCAAGGACTTGCAACCTTGTGACTTGGCAGAGGCATTGAACACGATTCTAAGGGGGGTGGTACGGCTGTCTTTCTTAACACCGAAGTGTGGCATGTAATAACCTTCCACTACGGGATTTTTCACTTCTGATATAAAACCTGCTTCGAGATACTTATCTATCACTCCCTGATATTGTTCAAGATATTCCCTATCCTTTTTGAATTTTGTCTGCAACGACTCCAACTGCGCCATAGCGTTACGATAATTGGTTTCTGGCCTAGCATCCGATCCAAATGGTAGGCTAACCTGATATCCCTCAGGTTTTCTTACAACGCTTTGCGATACCTTTCGCACGGCCTCGGCCTCGCTAACAGTGTATTGCTCAGATGGGGCGATACCAACACGGTCTAATCGCCACCACTCATCTACATCATACAGATATGGCTCGTCCGTGATTCTGCACACTCTCAACGTTCTTACTTGTTCGACCCTTTCCCCTTGGAACAGCCACTGTGGCACCTTCCCGTACGGGGACATACCATTATGCGTTAAGAAAAGATTTATCCCATCTACTTTTTCTACACCTATGACAAAATAGCTAAAGTAATCAGCCCCAACTAATATGTGAACGTTCTTCATGGTATCTGATTGGTTTGCTGGATCGGCTAACGTGACTCCCTTGGTCAACAGATGCTGTCTGACCTTTACATAACCCACGTTATGTATCGGGACGTCCACGTGTTCGTGTGCCACCAACTTCATACGCACGATTCTTTTCCCCATTTCAACCCTGCAACTTACTACATCGTATTGGCCGCTTATTTCCTCGGAACCAAACGGAGCGATATTCAAGGATACTCTTCCTACCACCGGTAGGCCTAATTGACGGGCAATTTTTGCAGAGATGAAGCTCCTCTGGCTTCCTGAGTCGAGAAATAGGCGGACTCGCTTACTACCTTGCCTTTGTTGAATACCTGCCATGGCTGTTGGCAAGATAGTGCATGGGAGGTCCACATCAGACCTCTGCGCGATCTTTGCGCTCGTGCACGGCTTAGATTCTACTTTAACCTTAGACGGACGGGGGGCATTTTGGTTCTGCGCAGGCGTCGCATTTACTACGGGGCGGGACGTTGTTGATTGACTATTACTATGACTAGGGATTGATTGCGGTCTACCCGCGTCGCAAATCGCAGTGTGGTGCTTAGCATTACAGTTTCTACAGGAATTTGATACGGGACATTTATCGCTACGATGGCCTGATTTCGTGCAATTGAAACAAAGACCCCTTTTTAGTAAAATGCGACGTCTAGCAGCTACGTCTGTCACTTGGCGACATCCGTGAGGCGGGTGCCGTTCGCTACAAAATGGGCAGGAATTTTGGTGGATGGGATGGGTTTTCGGTCTTACACTACTGTCTGGTCTTTTGTCACTCTCAAGACTGTCGCCTCTCTGCAATGCATCGTCTTCTAACATTCTTACTATGAAATCTATTGCCTCAAAAAACTCATCCAACGTATAGTCGCATTTCCTCAAATGCTCTACCACCTTGCGGTATAGTTTTCCCTCTGACAATTTTTGATTAATGAGGCTCATGACCATGCCCTGGCCTAAGTCATTGGTACTAAGTCTTTTGATTTGCTCAATAATGATAGTTAACTCAAAACGGAACCTTTTTAATTCTACTGGGTTTAGTGACGGCACAAAGATGTTTGCTAACTTGCGGTGCAGAATCACGAGTGTTTGGTGCACGTTGCCATACTGCTTATCTAATAAATCTAATGCTACTCTATAGTTCGCGGCGGTTACACTCAGGGATTTGATGATCCTGAGCGGCTCTTTGCCCAACGTCCCCAATAAATACGTGAATTTAGACACTTCGTCTAAATCCGCTCTTCGATCCACGTGGATCGTGAATAATTCACGGTACGATGCGTACTCTTGCACTTCCCCTTCAAACGTGGGGAGAGGCAGCGGCTTCAACCTGGGGAGGGCAACATTCCCCGTTGAAGGGCCTTTCACCTTATCTATTCTATTGTACAATAGTGTGGAAGCGCGTGTCGCTTCACCTAACATATGCCTAATTCGGGCTTCGATACTAGACTCTAATTTAACTCTCTGGTTTTTGTACAGCTCTTTAAGCTGTCGGACCTCTGCCTGCAACTCCGTTACCAAATTCTGGTAAACGGACTCGGAGTAGGTCTCAATCAGTGCCCTTTGCGTTTCGCTTAGCAAATCCTCCAGTAGGCCCATCGACGCCTCGATATGCACGATCGTGGATACAGCCATCTTAATTACTTTACTTTACGTTTGGGGGGTTGGACAAGGCAAGGAGAAAAGGATAATTTAACGTTAAGGGACTCAA
This sequence comes from Palaemon carinicauda, assembly GCF_036898095.1. Classification (NCBI taxonomy): domain Eukaryota; kingdom Metazoa; phylum Arthropoda; class Malacostraca; order Decapoda; family Palaemonidae; genus Palaemon; species Palaemon carinicauda. Next base: position 103,003,458 of record NC_090741.1, on the reverse strand, counting down.
AGAACTGACCCACGTGGCCGATCGCACATCGAGACGTAGAGGACCTTAATTGTTAGTCTCTCTCTCTCTCTCAAAAGCTCATATTTTAAATTAGTCCTGTCCGGCTCTGGGAAGCGCTTGCGATCCGGTTCGAAGGACCAAATGTTGTGATTTTCACCAGTTAATTAAATCTGCCCGATGTACTGGGCGGATCGCAAGGCCTTAAGGGCAAGATTCCCAAAACCCTCCAGGAAATTAACTAAAATACGGCGATAAAATTTACAATTTTATTACAAAAATAAACTCTGATAAAGACAAACATTCTTAAGCATTCACAAGACTCACTGAAAAAAACAAGACTGACCCTAGGTAATATAGCATGTGCTCTTCAAGCACAAAGTCCACACCGGACTCATTAACAAACTGAAAATAGTGCCAATTCGAATTCAATACACAACGAATCACACACCAAATATCCCTATTCTTATTTAACTCAGGATTCAGATCCCCAATCACAAGGATCACTACACTAAACTGCGATATAAAAACTAAACGTCTTGCACACAAACTTCTACTACAACCAACCTGGTAGACAAGGTAGAGAGGAGAGATAACAATTAGAGGAGACTTACTTCGGTTGGGGACGTTGGATCAAAGAGAGCGAGCTATCCTTGCAACCCCCGACGTCACCTTTTTGGCGCAATTTGCCCTGAACCTAAATTTCTACATTGGATTTTTTTAACATGTTACAACAGAATGACTTTATTTTTCCTAATCTTAAATTACCAGCAATTGATTTTATTAGTCTCAGCGCCTTCCTACCAGGTGGTTTCCTTTTTTGGCTCTAAACGTTCACGTCTGGAACTACATTCATTCGCCCGCGAGTTTCTCCTCTCCCTCCAATTTGACGTAGTCGTAGGCGGAGTCAAATGGCGGGAATTTCGATTGATCGGGTCGAAATTCCCGACATTAAAATTAACAAAAAGGTTTTTTTTATACTTTCCTTATAGTCGCAAACTTAGATAGAATAGAAGGGTTGATCATTCGGTTAACATATCTCTAGAAATATCCAAGGCCTTGATACCCCTTACAACAAACTTTAGCGGCCATATGCTATTGACAATGAGTCATAATTACAGCCGGAGACAAACACTTGCAGTTAACAATAATTTTCAGTAAAGATTCGAATGTCTTCTTCAGATTCCTGGATCTTGCAAAGACTGTTTACAACTTTGAGTTCCGCAGTGACGACATAGTCGTTGCGACTTTCCCCAAAAGTGGGACCGTCTGGACAGCGGAGCTTCTCTGGGCTATGACGCACCTAGATCAGCTTCACACTCTTGATACAGACCACATTAGCTTGAGGAATTTCTTCATCGATCGTGTAAGTTTGAATTTTTTCCTTGGTGGGGAATTATTTAGTAGCTTTGAAGATGGTGCCACTCAACTTGAAATTATTATTTTTTTTTTCTATCAGCATGTTTAGATAAGTTTGTGTAAGCTACAAGCTGCTAAATACATTCCAAAATGTTGTTACATTATTTGTCAAGTGTTGATAAATCTTATATTTTTTTTCATATATATTTTTTTTAGGTCATGGAACCTTGGACTCTTGTCTGTGGCTCAATAATTGTTCCTCTCAATGGTGTGTCAATTAGTGCATAGAAGCAACTCCAATTTAAACCAGTAAATTATATAGGTTATAGTAAAATTTTATTCAAAATTAGTCTTATTTTTAGGTGCATTTTACATATCACATGGAAGGAGTATTGATTAACAATCTGGCAACTTGGGGATACTTAATGAAAAATATATTAGCGATTTTATTTAAGATTTACACTAATTTATTTTTAAAATATGAGTTTAAAGAGGACATTGCAGTTCATGCAGTCTGGTAACTTGAGGATCATGTTCTAGCTGCATACTGAAGTTTATTTGTGAATACCACCCTTCCAGGATATGCTATTTGCTCCAAACAAGGACGACCAGTCGCCACTCGTTAAGAAATTCCTGGAAAAGTTTCCTGAGGGTCGCATGGAAGACGGCGTAGTCCTGCAGTTAGCAAAAGCAGAGACTGGTCGTAGGATCATCAAGACGCACCTCCAATTCCAGTTCTTTAACGAGAGTTTGTTGAACAAGAGCAAGGTGAGCTATGGCATTGCCATTTTGTGTAATCTCCCCTATATAATAAAGATTTTTGTATTTACGGTCACAGCTTTCCCCGTCCCTCGGGTAGGGGGAGAGGAGTAGTCATATCGTGATGAGCATGACCCATACAGTGAGGGGTTGCGTGTGTGTGCATATCTACCTAAATATTTGGTCGTCATTTATGACAGATCATGTACGCGAGTGCTACATGAAGTTTGAAAAGATCCCTAGCTCCTATAATCTAAGAGATTCGTGTAATTATCCCAAATGATTTTCCATTAAATGTGAGGTGAAAATTGAAAGCTTTGTATAAAGAGAACAAAGGGATTCATTAAATTTCAAACCGCAGAAAACAATGTAATCAAGTCAACAAACCTTTATGATAAGAAACACTAGATAACACCCCTCTTCCCCATAGTGGGAAGATCGATTGTGATGTAATCGCATGTTTTACCACGCGAACATTATTATAATATAATACCGTAGATTCCTTCTTAGATTATCACAAATTACTCTTAAACTAGATATCTGGGGATTATATGAAGTTGTAATCCTCCAATATACGTGAATCACTTGGGGTTATAAATCTTCATTATATATAAGTCATATGGATTTATAATCCTCCAATATACGTGAATCGCTTGGGGTTATAATTTCCTATATGGCCTTCTCAACATTTCTTTTATCTGAAACACCAAGGTTCCCGGAATAGTTGGAAGAATTAATCTGGCTTCGTTGTTGTACAGTTCCCTCCAGGAATTTCGAGACAAAGCATATGACTGTATAAGATACACGCACTAGGAGTATTATGGTAATACTGTAAGTGGGCGTTTCCATTTATATGGGGCTATTTTGTTTTGTTACAACGAAGTGGATTGGCTGCAGGTATTTCTCGATGACAGTTTGTTGTCTGATTTTTTTCTATTTGATTCATCACAAAGAATGAGATATGTTCAAATGATAAGGTTGAATTCAAAGAACATTACTAATATTATGAACTTCACCGGTAAATATGATTTAGTAAAAGCAGGATAAAGAAGCAGTCTAGATCAAATCGCAGTTATTCCTAATTATCGCACATCACCAACGTTGCCTTCGCATAGGGCGATCGTCTGCTGGAGCCTGGAAAACAACAAAACGTCTCGTGTATAATATTTCATTAACAGTATCTGTCCTAAATATAAACATCTTAATGAAGATACAATAATGTCGTATGATACAATGCTTGGTTTGTCTTCAGACTTCAATATGAGAAGAGCCAGTTTTGAAGAGACACTAAGTTCTCGAGACAAGTGTTAGTGAAGAGAATATTTTATGCAAACTCAACGTTCTCTAGAATTCTGAACTTATGCTAAAAATTTAAACAAATGAACAACGTTAACATTGTTTCCAAGGAAAAATCAAGCGTTATAGATGTTCATGTGGTCCATTACTGACGTATTGAGAGAATGACTCTTTTCCACAATTAACACACGTGTTTCTGTAACCCTTAAAACAATACACTCACGCCCAGTTAGAAGGCTCCTACTCAGTAAGCACCCTCTCTCTCTCTCTCTCTCTCTCTCTCTCTCTCTTTATATATATATATAATATATATAGTATACTGTATATATATATATATATATATGTATATATATATATATATATATATATATATTCATTTATTTATATAATTTGACAAGGGATATGGGATTTCATGCAACTTAAATTAAAATTACATATGTATATACATATATATTATTAATATATATATATATATATATATATATATAATGTGTGAGTGTATAATTTTCATTGAAAGCGATGGCCTTTGCTGCGTCAATTCGTTTCCTAGAGGAATTCTCATATTTCCTCATCTTCTTAAAGTTTCCAGACGTAAGTCTTTGGTTTAGTAAACTTTTCCTTTTCTTTATATTTTATTCACTACAATACTGTTTCGACATAAATACGCCTTTATCAAGTAATTACTGGTCTACCTAAGTTTATAATATATATATATATATATATATATATACTCTGGTCAGGTTAGGGTAACACCTGATAATGGTAACATGTAACCCATTAACCACCCGCAGTATATACGTGTGTGTGTGCGTGGATCGGTCCAAATAGCCCCAAGCAGCAAGCAACATGTTAAGTTAAGTAGTTAAAGAAAAAATCAATTCTGAATAACCACGTGACGGTCCTCCGAGTTATTATGGAAAACAGAGTTCAGTATAAAGTGACATAAAGCACCTGTTGGCGAAGATAAGACTACCCTATAATGAATCGCAGACGAAGGCAAGAAGATGAGGCGAATCGCCGTCGAATTCAGAATGCAACACTGAGAGGAATAATTATTGGGATGTCGATGTGTGGACAAACTCCTAGCAGCATTGCCTATAATCTCGGAATCTCTCGTAGCTCTGTCTATCGTCGGCAATACAGATGGGAAGAGGGGGGATTTTTACGAAGGTGTCCTCAAATAGTCTACAATCTAGTAACTTCAATGCCAGATAGGCTACGAGGATTCATTGACAGGAACGGTGGATGGACGAAGTATTAGATAAGTTTCTGCTCGTTTTAGTTTTAGTTTGTATTTTTTTTTGGGGGGGGAGGGAGGGGTTAATATCTTACCACGATAATGGATATTGTTAGGAGGGTGTATGAATTATATTCTTTTAATTATGTTTTCAGAACTAAGTAATATTAACATTATTTTGTGAATGCTAAATATGTAATAAATTTATTTAAGCTGAAATATTTTGCTGATTTGACCTATTTTCAAACTGCCAGTTATGAAAATGTCTGTCCTTCTGAAAATGAGTTCTGTTACTTCAAAAATCACCATTGATCGTAGATATTAGTTTTCTGACTGTCATTTAATGGAGCTTACTTTTCACATTCAAGTTGAAAATAAATCTATGAATGATCTGAAGGATTCGATTATCTCCCTCAGTGCTCAATCTCGTTGTATTTGACTAAAAAGTTGGACTTTCGACCTATGACAAAAGTTCCCGGATTACTGCTATTGACAACAAAGATAATATAAATCAAGGAGTAATGCTGTTCTGTCTCAAAACTTAATTCTAAAAGAGGGCATTCTCTTCTGACTTAGGTTTGGCTTTACTGAGGATCCCTCTGTCAATTTTATTCTCATAATGGATCATCATTGCTGCTTATTTTCTTCATCAAAGTGATAATAGTAATGATAATTAATATATATATATATATATATATATGTATATATATATATATATATATATATACTACTGTAAACATTACCTTCCCGCTTTCGCGGTTGGTAATAAGTAAGTTATCAAATGATAAGTAAATATACATTTTCATGGGAAAATTAAATGTATAGATAAGTAAGTGTAATTAAATATAAGGTTTATCAAGCTTCGGCCTTTCTACGCTGATATCTTTAATCAAAAGGTCACGGTCTTATCAATAGCCTATGTCAGTCTAAGCCATAAAAACCCAAAAATTATGCATTTTTTTTCTAGTCTATTGTTACGCAGTTTGATTAATTTTCATTAAGCATCATACTTTTAATTTAAACAAGTTTTCCTAAACTAAATTGGTCATTCCATAAATGTTACGAGTTATGACATCTTTGATAAAAGACATAAAATAGAATTGAGTTTTAGTAGCATTACACAAATACATATATATATATATATATATATATATATATTGTAAACTTATGTAGACCAGTAATTACTTGATAAAGGCGTATTTATGTCGAAACAGTATTGTAGTGAATAAAATATAAAGAAAAGGAAAAGTTTACTAAACCAAAGACTTACGTCTGAAAACTTTAAGAAGATGAGGAAATATGAGAATTCCTCTAGGAAACGAATTGACGCAGCCAAGGCCATCGCTTTCAATGAAAATTATAAACTCACACATTATAGATATATATATATATATATATATATGTGTGTGTGTGTGTGTGTGTGTGTAATTTTAATATAAATTGCATGAAATCCCATATCCCTTGTCAAATTATACAAATAAATAAATATGCATATATATATATATATATATATGTATGTATATATATATATATATATATATACATATATACATATATATATATATCTATATACAGTATATATATATATATTTATTTATACACACACACACACACACATATATATATATATATATATAGTATATATATACTATATATTAATATATATATATACATATATATATATATACTGTATATACTATATATATATATATATATATACACACAGCATATATATATATACATATATATATATATATATATACAGTATAGAAATATATATATATATATATATAAATAAACTATATATAGCATATATATATATAAACTATATTTATATACTATATATATATATATATACACAGTATATATATATATATATATATATACAGTATAGAAATATATATATATATATATATAAATAAACTATATATAGCATATATATATATATAAACTATATTTATATACTATCTATATATATATATATATATAGAGAGAGAGAGAGAGAGAGAGAGAGAGAGGTTACTGAGTAGGAACCTTCTAATTGGGCGTGAGTGTATTGTTTTAAGGGTTACAGAAACATGTGTGTTAATTGTGGAAAAGAGCCATTCTCTCAATACGTCAGTAATAGACCACATGAACATCTATAACGCTTGATTTTTCCTTGGAAACAATGTTAACGTTGTTCATTTGTTTAAATTTTTAGCATAAGTTCAGAATTCTAGAGAACGTTGAGTTTGCATAAAATATTCTCTTCACTAACACTCGTCTCGAGAACTTAGTGTCTCTTCAAAACTGGCTCTTCTCATATTGAAGTCTGAAGACAAACCAAGCATTGTATCATACGACATTATTGTATCTTCATTAAGATGTTTATATTTAGGACAGATACTGTTAATGAAATATTATACACGAAACGTGTTGTTGTTTTCCAGGCTCCAGCAGACGATCGCCCTATGCGAAGGCAACGTTGGTGATGTGCGATAATTAGGAATAACTGCGATTTGATCTAGACTGCTTCTTTATCCTGCTTTTACTAAATCATATTTACCGGTGAAGTTCATAATATTAGTAATGTTCTTTGAATTCAACCTTATCATTTGAACATATCTCATTCTTTGTGATGAATCAAATAGAAAAAATTCAGACAACAAACTGTCATCGAGAAATACCTGCAGCCAATCCACTTCGTTGTAACAAAACAAAATAGCCCCATATAAATGGAAACGCCCACTTACAGTATTACCATAATACTCCTAGTGCGTGTATCTTATACAGTCATATGCTGTGTCTCGAAATTCCTGGAGGGAACTGTACAATGAGCCACCACTCATTAGCAAATATTCCAAAAATGTCGTAAAATTCAAGTATCACTACCTGAACTTGGGGTTGTGGGGGCCGATGCGGTAACGTCCCTGACAGGTGAACGCCAGACTGGGGTTCAAGTCCCGCTCAAGCTCATTAGCTCCGTCGGTCGCTGTAACCTCACCATCCTTGTGAGCTAAGAATGGGGGGTTCGGAGGAGCCTATAGGTCTACCTGCTGATTCATCAGCAGCCATTGCCTGGCCCACCTTGGTCCTAGCTTGAGTGGAGAGGAGGTTTATGCGCTGATCATATGTATATATGGTCAGTCTCTAGGGCAATGTCCTCCTTGAAAGAGCACTGTCACTGTCCCTTGCCTCTGCCATTCATGAGCGGACTTTAAGCCTTTAAAGTGTTTGATCATAAGTCGCTATGTGTGTGCAGTATGAGATTCTGTAAGCTTTTGCAGAGTGGATTAATTCTAAGTCTTTCAGGTTCTTTCATTTGGCTCAAAACTTCACATTATTTGAGGAGTTTTATACCGGTTGTAATTATATAGAGGAAGGGTCTTCCAAATTAAGTAATTGAGTTGGTTAAACTTCGGAAGTTCAAAATGTGTGTTAATGCTCTTTTAATGAGTAGGTTAAATTCAGTATTGTTTTATAGTTTACCTGTCACATATTTATTTAACTTTGTCAATCTGCTTATTCTTATTTTATTTATCGAGTATATTTTATTGTTAATTTACTTATGTTTATTATATTGATCTAGCATAGTTTATTCTTTTAGGCTTTGTTTCTTTTTCACACTGGGATGTTTTTCTAATCATGTTTCATTCTGATTTTCCAGCTTAGTCTCTAGCTTAACTTGCAATAATAATAATGATAATAATTCCTTGTTGAAGTCTTTTGTAATGTTTTGTATATTATATTTGAAATACGACCTTATTCTAAATAATGAGCTGCCTATTACATGTTCACCACTGGTATATAGTCAGAAATGTACTCTGCATGTGTCTAACTGGTATACGTATCTTGGCATAAGGCTACACTGTCTGTGCTCGCAACTTACTTGTGTGGCTGATCAGAGTCCATTCATGGTTTTGCTTGTAACAGTAAAAATCCTTGTGCGTAAATGTTTGTGTATGTAGTAGTATGTGTATCTGAGCATAAATATTTATACTTTGAACACTATATGTATTTGAAAATGAAAGTGTGTGCTCGTTACAACTAGTGCTTAATTCACCTATGACAGGACCCCTCGACATCCGCCTCCCGCCAGCACATTTCACACTCTCTTTTCGTAAAGTTTATTAAAACTGAAATAAATAAGACATAGTTTTCACATTTAAGGCTAGGAAAAAAATGCATAGGTCCCTGCTCTTGTTGGGGCCCTAGGCGTCAGTCTTATGTATAATACGGCCCTGTTTGTAACAGTGTATGTACCTAACCATAAATGTTTGTTCTCGTAACTGTTTGTGTCGTGGAGCATAAATGTTTGTGCTCATGATAGTATATGTGCCTGACCATAAATGTTTGTGCTCGTAACAGTATGTGTCATGGATCATAAATGTTTGTGCTCGTAATGGTACTTGTGCCTGAACATAAATATTTGTGCTCGTAATTGTACTTGTACCTGAACATAAATGTTTGTGCTTGTAACAGTATATGTGCCTGAGCATAAATGCTTGTGCTCGGAACAGTATATGTACTGGAGCATAAATTTTTGTGCTTGTAACAGTATGTGTCTGACCATAAATGTTTGTGCTCATGACAGTATATGTGTCTGACCATAAATGTTTGTGCTCATGACAGTATATGTGTCTGACCATAAATGTTTGTGCTCATGACAGTATATGTGTCTGGCCATAAATGTTTGTGCTCGTAACAGTATGTGTCATGGAACATAAATGTTTGTACTCTTAACATTATGTGCCAGAGCATAAATGTTTGTGTTCATAACAGTTTATGTGCCTGACCTTAAATGTTTGTGCTCGTAACAGTATATCTGCCAGAGCATAAATGTTTGTGCTCGAAACAGTATATGTGCCTGACCATAAATGTTTGTGCTTGTAAAAGTACATGTGTTGAAGCATAAATGTTTGTGCTCGTAACAGTATATATGCTGAAATATAATTGTTTGTGGTCGTAAAAGTACATGTGCTGAAGCATAAATGTTTGTGCTCGTAAAAGTACATGTGATGAAGCATAAATGTTTGTGATCGTAACAGTATATCTGCCAGAGCATAAATGTTTGTGCTCGAAACAGTATATGTGCCTGACCATAAATGTTTGTGCGCATAAAAGTATATGTGCTGAAGCATAAATATTTGTGCTCGTAACAGTATATGTGCTGAAGCATAAATGTTTGTGCTCGTAACAATGTATGTGCCTGAGCATAAATGTTTGTGCTCATAAAAGTATATGTGCTAGAGCATAAATGTTTGTGCTTGTAACAGTATAACTGCCGGAGCATAAATGTTTGTGCTATTAACTGTATATGTGCCGTAGAATAAATGTTCTCGTAACAGTATATGTGCCTGAGCATAAATGTTTGTGCTCATAGCAGTATATGTGCTAGAGCATAAATGTTTGTGCTTGTAACAGTATATTTGCTGGAGCATAAATGTTTGTGCTCGTAACTGTATGTGTGCCGGAGAATAAATGTTTGTTCTCGTAACAATATATGAGCTGGAGCAGAAATGTCTGTGCTCATAACAGTATTTATGCCGTAGCACAAATGTTTGTGTTCATAACAGTTTATGCGCCTAAACATAAAAGTTTGTACTCGTAACAGTAAATAATCCTGAGCATAAATGTTTGTATTCATAACAGTATATGTGCCGGAGCATAAATGCTTTTACATAAAATGCTGTTATTTGTAGGTAGTAGGTTGGCCTGGGCACCAGCCGCCCGTGATATACTACCGCTAGAGTTATGGGGTCCTTTGACTGGCCAGACAGTACTACATAGGAGCCTTCTCTCTGGTTACGGTTCATTCCCTTTGCCTACACAGACACCGAATAGTCTGGCCTATTCTTTACAGATTCTCCTCAGTCCTCATACACCTGACAACACTGAGATTACCAAACAATTCTTCTTACTGCACTGTAATCGTTCAGTGGGTACTTTCCTCTTGGGAAGGGTAGAAGAGACTCTTTAGCTATGGAGAGCAGCTCTTCTAGGAGAAGGACACTCCAAAATCAAACCATTGTTCTCTAATCTTGGGTAGTGCCATAGCCTCTGTACCATGGTCTAACACTGCCTTGGGTTAGAGGTCTCTTGCTTGAGGGTACACGAGGGTACACTTGGGCACACTTTTCTATCTAGTTTCTCTTCCTCTTGTTTTGTTGAAGTTTTTATAGTTTAAATAGGAATATTTATTTTAATATTATTACTGCTCTTAAAATATTTAATTTCCTTATTTCCTTATCTCCTTTCCTCACTGGGCTACTTTCCCTGTTGGGGCTCCTGGGCTTATAGCATCCTGCTTTTCCAACAAGGGTTATAGCTTAGCATTTAATAATAATAATAATAATAATAATAATAATAATAATAATATAACAGTAAATAAGCCTAAACATGAAAGTTTGTACTTGTAACAGTAAGTGTGCCTGAGCATAAATGTTTATGCTTGTAACATTATATGTGCCAGAGCATAAATGTTTGTGTTCGTAACAATATATGTGCCTGAGCATAAATGTTTGTGTTCGTAACAATATATGTGACTGTGCATAAATGTTTGTGTTCGTAACAATATATGTGCCTGAGCATAAATGTTTGTGTTCGTAACAATATATGTGACTGAGCATAAATGTTTTACTCGTAATAGTAAATGTGCCTGAGCATAAAGGTTTATGCTCGTAACAGTATATGTGCCAGAGCATAAATCTTTGTGCTCGTAACAGTTTATGTGCCTGAGCATAAATGTTTGTGTTGGTAATAGTGTATGTGCCTGAGCATAAATGTTAGTGCTCGTAACAGTATATGTGGCTGAGCATAAATGTTTATGTTGGTAACAGTATATGTGCCTGAGCATAAATGTTAGTGCTCGTAACAGTATATGTGCCTGAGCATAAATGTTTGTGTCAGTAATAGTGTATGTGCTTGACTACAGAATTGTCCTGTATATGCTCTCAACTGGTACATGTAACAACACACAAAGCTTTTTTATTTAAGCTCTCAACTGGTCCAGGTACTTGGACAAAAATCTACGCTCTATATGCTCATATGGTACATGCACCTGATCATAAAGTATACATCGCTGTAATAATAATAGTAATAATAATAATAATAATAATAATAATAATAATAATAATAATAATAATGATAATAATAATAATAATAATAATAATAATAATAATTAGTAATCTAGTAAAAATAAGAAAACAATTTATTGAACAGGTTGTCTATGTCGCTCGCAATCCCAAGGACACATGCGTCTCGTCTCACTTCTTCATGGGCCAGAGACCAGACATGATCGTGGAAGGAGGTTTCCCATCCAAGGTAGAGGATTTCATGGCAGGAAAGGGCAGCTACTCGCCTTACTGGGGTCACATCCAGCAAGCGTGGGAATTGAGGAA
>NC_090741.1:102821428-102986428 GCF_036898095.1 Palaemon carinicauda | reverse complement strand
GCATAAGAAAGTGTACAAGGATAATACGAGTTACAGAAGAGAAAAAGACTTCAGTTTGAGGAATAAACGCGGGACTGAAATGAACAGTAAAATGCACGAATAACAGATATGAAAAGAAAATAGAAAAGAGGGAAGAATGGAAGAACTCTTTCAGCTTTTGGCATCAGAAAAAAAATAATAGATAGAATATAGTTGGAAATACTGATACAAGGGAAAAAGGATGCCAAGGAATGAAAAATGAAAAAGAGTATAAGGAATAAAATTTACTGAAATCGACAACAAAAAGGAGTCGCTAACTAAAATGAAAAGTCAAATAGATAGGAGAAACCTTCTATCTTGTAGGCTAACTTCTGTTGACTTCAAACATTACTGTAAAACACCCCACTGAATGGTGATGTATTGGCAAGCAGTTTGAAAAATCTGCTAGGTGCTTTCAGTTTACAACTGCAGTTAAAAGAATTTTTAGCATATATTGTATATGATAATATCAATAATTCAGCATCTTTTAGTCAGATCAGCAGTTGGAGAATCAACTCCAACTGCTCCAATGGTAGTTATTTCCCTCTTTAGTTTTGGAGGCCTTCATGTCAACAATTGGTCTATTGAACAATTCTACTTCGGTCTTTTAGACATAATCCTGCCATTTTCCGTTTTGCTCCTCCAGTTTCGTTTCAATAATTAGACATTGTAAGTCTATTCAGTTACCATTCCTGTCGGGTTTCATGCAAGTGATAATAATGATAGTCTACTCGTGTGAACAGTAGTTATGTTGCACTTGTTGTACTTTTATTAATGAGTTGTGAACTTTTTGTACTGAACCATCCTGTGAACGTCATAAATATGTAGTTGTCGGGTAGGCTACTTCTGCACTAATGCCATTAGTACATGACACATATTCGTCTTTTGGCATATTTCCAGAAGTTTTCAATATTTAGAGCATCAATTATTCTATTACAAATAAATGAGTGGTCTCAAAATAAATTTTGTTAACTAATTCAAATTACTGTACATCATCAAACTTGACGGGTTAGAAAATCGACAGAATACTTTCGAAACTAAGCGATGTAAATACGATTAGATTCAACGTCTCAGAATAAGTAGTTCTCGAAAGTAGTGTCCCTGTTTAATTTTCGTGTCATGGCAATTTTTGTAAGTGATATTAGAAAATTGGAGATATTTACTGTAAATAATGTAGATTTAAATTAATTCAATGAATTCATTGTAGTATGGCACTAAAGTTGACTTATATTGGCTGATTGATCATATAAAGATATATTCTTGCTAACTATCCATTTTATGACCTTTAATTTTAACTTTATATAGTTATACTTTCATACAAAGATTTTCTCACATTTTATATTATTATGCCTTTGCTTTTGGAATCATTATGAAAACGTTTATCGTAAGTAACACTAATTACGGAAGGTAGAAAATTTTGATCTGCCGGCATGTAAACAAACGAGAAAGTCGTCAAATTTAGTTTGACATTGCCATTTTTAAAGTATTTACCGGTAAAGGCTAAACATTCATCATGATCATGGACGCGTCGACGATAGTAATTGTGAGTAAACTTGAAACAAGTAGACTAGAAGTGTGTGGCAGAAAGTAGTTGCTCATTGAGAGGTCTGACTTTACCATGTTCCTCTTTGCTTACTCCACAGGACCACAACACTCTTACTTGTCAAACCGATTTTATTTAAGGGGGAGTTGTTTATCTTGGTTTGTAATACAATATTACTATTAATTGCTAAGCTACAACCCTAGTAGGAAACGCAGGATGCTATAAGCCCAAGGACTCCAACGGGAAAATAGCCCAGTGTGGAAAGGAAACAAGAAAAAATGAAATATTTTAAGAACAGTAACAACATTAAAATAAATATCTCCCATATAAACCATAAAATCTTTAACAAAAGAAGAGGATTTGAGAAATATGATTTAGTGTAACCTTACCAGGAGTGAAGAGTTGAGACTTAGTTTTGGGGTAAGCTAGGAATATGGTAGTCTAAGGGCTGGGTGATACAGGGCATAGCCTCCCCGGTAGGTAAGTAGGTAAGGATACGGCTCCTAGGTTAGGTTGAGTACCATAGGTTAGTTAGTGTTCTTGTGTTTGTTTCCCTTATAAAGTGTAGTTTTTCAGTTATAACTTTCGCTTAAGAAACAGAAAATATGAATAAGACTTATGTTGACAAAAATCGTAGCCAAATACTGTAGTTCAACGATGGCAACTCAAATAATGCATCTTAGATTTAATTGTCATAAGGGACACTTTCCATTCTAACACTGGGACCTATTTTTACAGCTAAATTAATTGGTAAAATCATATACATTGGTGTAATAAACGGTTTGTAGAAGATAAGATTGGTATCTGATGTATTTTGTGGTGTTTTGAACATTTTTTATAATGATTCCTGGCAAAAGTCCATAGTTATTGAGTTATGGTGGGTCGACTACTACAAGTGAAAAGCTATGGGTTTCCGTTAGGTATCGTCATCAATTATGTGCGATACACCTTAGATATAGTGTACTGTACTTGTCTAATTGTGTTGGTATTTAGATTAATTTATTTACACTATGTTTCCGTCTGCCATTGTCATAAAAAGCCCTTGTCATAATAAAAAAAAGTTAGCGTAATCAAAACCTAGTAACAGTAGTGAAACGCTGTATAAATAATGGAGCACTTGTTTGCCAGGACTCCAGATGTATAGAAAATGGGGGTTTCCTTCCCATTTTCTATGGTGTCATTTGTAGCTGTGTTCGTAGTACTGTATTGCAAATACTTACTTACCTAATTGAGCTAATGATTTAATGGATTTTTGAGCTGCTGCTGTATGCTCGCTTTGCTCGCGATTAAACTTTATGTTACTGCTCCTATGTTCTGGCAAGTGGACTATGTTTCGCTATGCCTGTTAGCCCCATGAGTTAGTATTTTGGAGTTAATTAAAAATTATACTAACTATAAGGAGTGAATACACAGTTTAGGGGCAAGTTGTAGCTTCGTGCTCTAACATCTGTTTGAACACGGACTTGGCATCCATTTTCAATGATTAGACTAAATATATCACACATTTTTACCCTGGTCTTTCATTATTTACATGATCAATAAAATAAGAACCATGATTATATTGCATATTCCAATATTGAAAATAAACAACAAAGAGGATTAGAATATAATATGGGACCTTTATTCTGTTCGAATAAGTAACTTACTACAGAAGCACCACCTATTGTTTTTCTGAACTACCGGGTAGAAAGGAGCCTCTTATTATTATGTGTTATGATGAAAGGCAGGAGCAAAACAGTTTTTATATATATATATAAAATCGGTAACTTTGTTACTAGAGGTTTCCGGCAGTATTAAATGGTATTCAAAATAGTGTATTTGCCAAGATCTATTCAATTATCCGAGTTTCAATGGCCTAACTAATATTACAACATTCTATAATTAAACCAATTAATTACAGTAAAATGGTCTCTATTATAATAACTTCTTTTCATGCAAAGGTTAATTGAATATGCACATATTGCATATATAACCAAGTTCTAATAAAAAAAAAAAAATCGATGAAAACTGGAGCCCATTGTGGAAGGAAATAACTAGCAATTACAGTACTATAGAGGCTAAAGAAAAAGTAAAAGAAAGAATTCCTAAATTTGGTTGTTAGAGGAACACAAAAAATAAGACTTAAGCTGAATAGTGAGAGGATTATTGACTATAATAAAGTAATATGGAAGATTGTACAATGTATAGTTATAAGAAATACCTTTTAGCCAGACTTTCAGATTAAACTATGTTCCTAGAGAATTTATTCATTATTAAGGATCTTAGTGAATGGATGCACAATTCAAATCAAGAAAGATCTGCAAAAAGATACTTAAAGTAGAGAAGTAGAGAGACATGGCAAATAATACTGTATAGCAGTTTGATTATGACTTTCATGGCTTTTCTTAACAATAATGTACTTTACTTGGAATATTTTTTCAGGAAACTGATGATTTACAATATGAGGAGGAGCTACTTCGAAATCCGTTCTCTGTCAAACATTGGTTGCGATATATTGAGCATAAGAAGGATGGGGTACCTAAGAAGCTTAACATTGTCTATGAAAGAGCCCTGCTACAGATGCCTGGAAGCTATAAATTGTGGCATTTATATTTAAGGTACCATTTTAATTTTTCAATAATTTTAGGGTTTGAGTGTTATGTTTATGTTAATATCTAAGAATACATTTTAGTTTTTTATAATTTAAGAAAAAAATTCCATAACCTTATTTTGAAGTTGTTCCGTAACCAAAATACAAACCACGCTATTTACATGGGGTTTTACTTTTGGCGTAGCTGAAATGACGAGCCATTAGAATTTTAACGAGGGTTAATTACCCCTGCGCTAGTTAGCAAGGGGGTAGGGGAGTGGTAGCTAGCTACCCCTCCCCCCCTCACACACCGGTGAACTGCTTCACTTCACTTTTGGCTCGGGCGATGAGCAGACGTCTCTGCTTCGCCCTCGCATTATTTACAGCCTTAATTTTGTTTTGCTTTTTCTTTCAGCTTGTGCTCTTGAAGTTGGACTTTTCCTTCCTTCCCATCATGCGGAAGTGCCCTGGACTCCCCGACCGCCCTTGTGGAACGTTCATGTCGGTGGTCGAGACGGACCCTCACTCCTTATGCCCGCAGTGTCGAGGTCAACGGTGTGAAAGGGATAATACCTGTAGTGAGTGCAGAGAGTGGCCTACCTCCGAGTGGGAGAGGTTTGCCCGGCGGCGTAAGAAGAAGCCTAAACGTGACCATTCTCCTTCAAGGGTTGCCTTGAAGAAGGAAGGTTCCAAGGACTCTTTTTCCGCCGCCCGAACCTCCTCCGAAGCTCCCACTCGATCGGTCTCTCGCGAGAGGCCGGCGAGTGGTAGCACTGGCCCTTCTTTTGTTTCCCAATCTCGGGGTTCGGGAGAGGGCGTTGCCTCCCATAGCGAGGCAGCTCCCCCTCCTACTCCGGGGGAGGTCATTGATCCTGTTGATGACCATGTTACTAACGATGATCTCTTACAGCTTTGGGCTTCCTTGGGGCTTAAGGGCTCGCCCTCCAAGGAAGCCCTGTTTGACCTGATCCAGTTGGGTGCAGCTGTCAAACAGTCGCCGGTAATAGCAGAGGTGGATCCTCTGTCTATTGTCGACGTTGTTGTGGCAGAGGCTTCCGACGGGTCGGGTCAAACCCCTGCTGCGGTTGCGGTTGTTGCTGAAGGCTCAGTTCCCCCCTCCGAACATCCTTCGAGGGAGGAGCTGGGTCCAACGGTCTCTCCTGCGGGTGACTCTCCCCCTCGGGGGAGTGCACTAACAGAGACTCCTCTTCGGAGGACAGACGATGGTGTTGCTGTACCTCGAGGTCGTCTTCGCCGTAAGGCTCGCCCTTCTCTTCGCCGTAGGAGCCTTCCCTCTCCTTACAAGGGATTTAGGAGGCGCCTCTTCGGATCTTCGCCTTTGACTTCCCCCGCAGAGGATCCTCCACGTCGAGAGCAGACCGTTGCAACTGCTTCCTTGGACCTCTCCGCAGATCGTTCGCGATCTCCGATGCCTGCCAGACCTTCCAGTCTTCCATCTCCGTTCCTGGACGCTGATGCGCAGTGGGCGCCCACGCACCCCGTTGTCCAACGGGCACCGGTCCCTTCGGGGCAAGAGGGCTTATCCCACAATGTGGGTGAGTCCCTCAAGCGCCAGGTCTTACCTGCGCGCTCGCGCAGTCCAAGAGGTTCCTTAGTTAGCGCACAGGCGCTCACAGGTTCCTCTGGACTCACTGCGCCCGGACGATCTTCTGCTGAGTCTCGCTGTAGATCTCCTGCTCGCCAGCGCCCTCCTGCTCGCCAGCGCTCACCTACTCACCAGCGCTCCTGTGCGCCAGCGTTCTCCAGCTCGCCAGCGCACTTCTGTTCCTGCTGTGCGCAACGCGCTCCATCGGTCTCCTGAGCGTCCACGATCTCCTGCTCGTCAGCGCACAACGGCGCGCCCTGTTCCTGATGCGCGCCAACGATCTCCGGATCTGGGTGCAGGCAGGGACATTGTCCCTCCGCCTCCTCGCCGACGTTCGCCTACGCGCCAGTCATCGCCTGCGCGCCATTCCGCGCACTCTCCTGTGCGCACTTCTAAGGTAGCCCGAGTTCCTGCGCGGCGCGCCCACGAGATGTCTCCTGAGCCCGCCCGCGAGCGTTCGCCTTTGCGCATATCCTCGCCCTCTGGTCCTGCGCCCCAGTTGGTTCCTTCTGAACGCGCAACTGCGCGCCAACGATCTCCTGCGAGCCAGCGTTCTCCTACACGCCCGCGCGATCCCTCGCCTGCGCGCAAGCGCTCTCCCACGCGCCAGATCGCCACAGGTCTCCGACACACCCACGCGCTAACTCGCCTGTGCGTAGTCGATCGCCTGTTCGCGCTACGCGCCATCGCTCGCCGACACACCCATGCGCTAACTCGCCTGTGCGTAGTCGATCGCCTGTGCGTAGTCGATTGCCTGTTCGCGCTACGCGCCATCGCTCGCCGACACGCCATTGCTCGCCAACGCGCCATCGATCGCCTACGCGCCATCGTTCTCCCGATCGCCATCACTCACCCTTACAACCGCGCGCACCCTCACCTGCGCGCCCACGCGCACCCTCGCCTGCGCGCCCACGCGCACCCTCGCCTGCGCGCCCACGCGCTCATTCGCCCGCGCGCCCACGCGCTCACTCGCCCGCGCGCTCACTCGCCCGCGCCTTCATCTCCGCGCGCCAACGTTCGCCCGTACGCACGCGCGCCAATGTTCGCCCGCGGGCGAACCAGTGGTTCTACCATCGCGCGAGTGCCAGCGCAACCTCGCCAGCGATTCCTGCCGGGTTTCGCAGCGCGCCTAACCGTGCGAGTCTTCGGGGATGCGTGCTTCCAGATCCTCATCCTCGCGATCTCCACCCCGCAAGCGCAGAGCTGCGCTTGTCCAGGAGCAGGAAGAATCTTCGGAGAGGTCCACGCAACATTCTTCTTTTCAGGCAGGCCCCGTGGTATCCACTCCTAAGGATCAGCCGATCCCCTTCCCTCCAGCGGGTGTTGCTGATACTGCGTCGGTCAGCCGCCAGCCTTGGTTCGGGTCCCTGATCAAAGCGGTCGTGCAGGCTATGAAGCCGGCCCTCGCTGATCTGGGACTGAAACCAACGACACCCGCGTCCCCGCTGAAGAGAAGGAGGGGAGTGAACTTCGTGGTAACTTCCCCTAGGGTTAAGCTGGCTCCCAAGAAGTCTGTCAGGAAGGCCCCATCCCCCTCGCAGACACTTTTTCCTTCCCCTGTGGACGAACCCTTTCCGTCCTCAGGAGAATCCAGCGAGGTGAGGCGTTCTCCCACGGCACCAATGGGAGGAACCCCACCTCGAGGAAGAGAACCGTCTCGCGTGGAGAGGAGCCCCCAGACTTCTTTGCTTGAGTCCTGTATCCCTCCCAGGAGAGAGCCTAAGGACTCGAAGACTGTTCCTAAGTCTTCTACCCGGATTCGACCAGAGCTAACGAGACCTCAGGAGAATGTCCACGTATCTCCCCAAGTAGAGCTACTGGGGACAGGAGACCTTGCTGCTAGTCCTCAAGGAGGAGAGCAGCGCGAGTCGGAGCATGCCTTCTGGCAGGTCCTGAGTCTAATGAGGCAACTCAACGGATTCAAGGACCCCGAGACTGCCCCCGCGAAGGCAAGGATACAGTCCTGGACCAAGTCTACAGTACCCAGAAGCTCCCAAAGACCAGCGAGGCTCTGCCCTGGTCCCAGGGAGTGAAGAGTGCCAGAGACAAGGTTGAGGGCCAGCTCGCCGAACTCGCCTCCTCCAGCCGTTCCTCTGCCGTGTACAAACTCCTCCCACCTCCTCGTGTACAGCAGAGGAGGTACTTCGAGATCATGGGGGAGTCTTGTTTAGCTCTTCCCCTCCACCACTCTGTGGAAGAGCTCTCTAAGGGGATTTCTCTCGAGAAACTCTCCGCCCGGCAGGTGACATTCTCGGCTACGGAGATTCTAAGTCAGGAGAAGGTCGCGAAGTGTGCCATGCAGGCCACTTCGTGGCTGGACATCTGTCTGGGGTCTCTGGGCATCCTGTTGCGATCCGAGGACTTGTCCAAGGAGAGCACCAGGAAGACCCTTGAGACTTTCCTCCTCTCGGGCACGCGCTCCATCGAGTTTTTAGCCCACCAAGTTTCGAACTTATGGGCAAACTCGATCCTAAAACGTCGTGATGCCGTGACCGAGAGGTTCCACTCGAAAGTCTCAGCCGTGGATGTCGGCAAGCTCAAACACTCCTCCATCCTTGAAGAGAGTTTGTTCGAGCCCAAGGATGTGGAACGGACAGCTGAGAGATGGAGGAAGTCGAATCACGATTCGCTCCTCCAAAGGGCCCTTACATCTCGGCCCTACAAGCCTCCAGCTCCTCAACAACAACAGCAGCAGCCTCGTCAGTCTAGGACATCGAGACAGGCTCTGGCAGCAAAGGCAAAGGTGTCTAAGCAGCAGCCCTTTCCTGTCAATGACAGGAAAGGCGGAAAGTCCTCCAGGGGAGATATGAATCCTAGGGGGAGCGGCCGAGGCCGTAAACGCTAGGATTGGCAATCCCCCTGCATGTCCACCAGTGGGGGGATGCCTACAAAGTTGCGCGGACAGGTGGCAGCAACTCGGGGCCAATTCCTGGACGATCTCTGTGATCAGACAAGGATATCACGTCCGGTTCATAACATCTCTTCCTCTCCGGACAGCGAATCCAGTGTCGTTGAGCTCCTATGCCATGGGATCGGTAAAGGGGCTGGCCCTTCGGGCAGAAGTCGAGACCATGCTCAAGAAGGATGCTCTCCAGGAGGTCGTTGACGGCTCCCCAGGCTTCTTCAGTCGACTCTTTCTTGTAAAGAAGGCATCTGGAGGCTGGAGACCTGTCATCGACCTCTCAGCTCTGAACAAGTTTGTCAAGCAAACTCCGTTCAGCATGGAGACAGCAGACACGGTCAAACTTGCAGTGAGACCGTAAGACTTCATGTGCACTCTGGATTTGAAGGACGCGTACTTCCAGATCCCAGTCCATCCGTCTTCCAGGAAGCACTTGAGATTCAGCCTAGACAACAAGATCTACCAGTTCAAGGTGCTGTGTTTCGGTCTCTCCACAGCACCTCAGGTGTTCACCCTGATATCTTCGTGGGCACACAGGATCGGCATCCGTCTCCTCCGCTATCTGGACAACTGGCTGATCCTGGCAGACTCAGAGTCGACCCTTCTTCGACACCGAGACAAGCTTCTGGGACTTTGCCAAGATCTAGGGATCATGGTAAATCTCGAGAAGTCTTCTCTGCTTCCAACTCAAAGACTGGTGTATCTAGGCATGATATTAGACACCAATCTCCACAAAGCCTTTCCATCAGACTACAGGATAGCAAGGCTGAGGAGGGTCGCAAGACCTTTCCTCGGACGAGAGGGGCTTCCAGCCCAATCTTGGTTACGTCTCCTAGGTCACCTGGCCTCCCTGGCCCGTCTAGTTCCAAACGGCCGCCTCAGGATGAGATCCCTACAATGGCGGCTCAAGTCCCGGTGGAATCAAGGCAACGATTCCCCGGACACTCTGGTCCCCATGGAACCCGCGGAACGGACGGACCTGCAGTGGTGGCTGACCGACGAAAACCTTCGAAAGGGAGTGGATCTTCTCGTCCTCCCCCCGAATTTGATGCTGTTCTCGGACGCGTCAAAAGAAGGGTGAGGGGCCCACGTTCTGAACCAGAGGATCTCAGGCCTATGGTCAGAATCAGAAAGGTGCCTCCACATCAATCTGCTAGAAATGAAGGCCATCTATCTGGCCCTTCAACAGTTCCAACAGGCCCTGGCGGGCCACTCCGTGGTGGTGATGAGCGACAACACCACAGTAGTGGCTTATATCAACAAGCAGGGAGGTACCTTTTCAGAACAGCTATCTCATCTTGCAGTAGAGATACTGAGGTGGACCGAAGTCCACTCGATTCCACTATCAGCTCGCTTCATTCCGGGCAAAAGGAATATGCTCGCCGACAGTCTGAGCAGAGCATCGCAGATAGTGAGTACCGAGTGGTCTTTGGATCCTCAAGTAGCCAACAAAGTCCTGACTTTGTGGGGTTCCACGACAGTGGACCTGTTCGCGACAGCTTTGAACTTCAAGCTGCCGCTGTACTGCTCCCCAGTCCCGGACCCCAAGGCACTCTGGCAAGATGCCTTCCAACAACGGTGGGACAACATCGACGTCTACGCCTTTCCACCGTTCTGTCTGATGAGAAGGGTGCTCAACAAGACCAGACTATCGGTCAATCTGTCAATGACCTTAATAGCTCCGCTATGGCATCACGCAGAGTGGTTCCTGGATCTTCTGCAGCTCCTAACGGAACTCCCGAAAGAACTCCCCCCACGACACGAGCTACTCAAGCAACCACACTGCAACATCTACCACAAGGCCGTAGCTTCGCTTCGGCTTCACGCCTGGAGACTATCCAGCGTCTCTTCACTGAGAGAGGCTTTTCGCAACAAGTTGCGGAGAGGATGTCTCGACACCTGCAAAAGTCATCCGCAGGGGTCTACCAGGCGAAGTGGAGAGTCTTCTGTGGGAGGGGTATCTCTCCCCTCGATGCCACTATTCCAGCAATAGCGGAGTTTCTCGTGTATTTGCGGGAGGAAATGCGCCTTTCAGTCTCGGCGGTGAAAGGCTATCGCTCAGCGTTAAGCTTAGCCTTCAGGCTGAAAGGAATAGACATTTCTTCCTCGCTGGAACTTTCTTTACTCATACGAAGCTACGAACTTACCTGCCCTCAGTCGGAAGTGAGACCTCCTCCATGGAACGTGGTTCGCGTCCTCAGGGCTCTTAAGAGACCTCCGTTTGAATCATTACGCCAAGCCTCTGATCGACACCTGACTTGGAAGACGGTGTTCCTGCTCGCTTTAGCATCAGCCAAGCGGGTCAGTGAACTTCATGGTCTCTCATACAACGTCCCCCATTCAAGGGGATGGGGGGAGGTAACGTTCAGGTTCGTCCCTGAGTTTGTAGCTAAGACTCAGAACCCTGGAGTGCCGGACCCACGGTTCGACTCCTTCAGGGTCTCGAGTCTCCGTTCTGTAACAAGTGACCCAGACCATCTGCTACTATGTCCAGTGAGAAGTCTGAGGCGTTACCTGAAGAGAACGGCTGCAGTCCGTCCCCGCGTGCAAGCCCTGTTTGTGAGCATGGGAAGGACGAAGAAGAGGGTCACCAAGAATACCATTTCTGCTTGGATTCGAAGGGTGATCCTCCACGCCTTGAATCCAGATCCTCCTCCGTCACGTCGTCCCAGAGCACACGATGTCAGAGGCATCGCAACGTCTCTAGCTTTTAAGAGAAACTTCTCGGTGACGCAGGTGCTACAAGCTGGGGTCTGGAAGCATCAAACGACCTTCACAGCCCACTACCTGTAGGACGTGACCCACAGGAGCCTTGATACATTCTTGATCGGCCCTGTGGTGGCTGCACAACAGCTGGTCTAACCTCAGGCTCCATAATGGACAGGTAGCAGAAGGTTGAGGGCATTGTTACCCGGTGTTAGACTGCATGAATGAAAGAGTATGTCTGGCCCTTACTTCTTTCTTCATCCTCCCCTCTCTTGGGGAAAGCAGCATCCTGGGCTCTCTGCATAGCTGACCTCGAACCTCTGCAGGTAAACCATGCTTTCTTGTGTTCCTAGTATTAAGATAATGCTGTCGCGTCCCCCATACCCTGACGAGGTGGTATTGGGAACGTCCTAGCCTAGAATTCCATCTAAAGGACTTCAGGTCAACTTCCTAGGACGAGTCACACTTCATCCCTCCACACACAAGCTTATGTAGGCCGCACGTTCCTTGCGGAGCAAGGAAGTTGCGAGGTGCAGGGACTCTTTTTCTCGAGTGCTGCTCACTCGGATTCTGAGTCCCCGGGCAAAGCCAAAGCCTGTAAGGCCGGGACTTTTCACCCTACCTAAGGGGTAAGTCACCCCATGTAAATAGCGTGGTTTGTATTTCGGTTACGGAACAAATGACAAATTCGGAGATAATTTGTATTTTTCCTAACCATACAAACCTTAGCTATTTACACATATTTGCCCGCCAGCCCTGTCCCCCAAGGCAAGTCCTACCTCTAAGTGAAGTGAAGCAGTTCACCGGTGTGTGAGGGGGGGAGGGGTAGCTAGCTACCACTCTCATACCCCCTTGCTAACTAGCGCGGGGGTAATTAACCCTCGTTAAAATTCTAATGGCTCGTCATTTCAGCTACGCCGAAAGTAAAACCCTATGTAAATAGCTAAGGTTTGTATGGTTAGGAAAAATACAAATTATCTCCGAATTTGTCATTTTGAGTTGTTTCTAAGTGGCATACAAATTCTTTTCCTTTAATTAAGGAGATTATTTCAGTGCGAGCTTGAGACGGTCATTAAATCTTGGATAACTACCCGTTATCCAGCTGATGAGGATGCGAAGAGCTTCATTTTTATTTCAGCCGCTGATGAGTATATATATATACTGTCAGCTCCTTATCAAACTTTTCCGTTTTCTTTTTGTTTTGCAAGAAGGGAATGGGGTTGTGATTTTTGGGCAAAATGAAACAATATGTTCGTTTGGCAGGGGAAGGGTGGATGTTCCAACCAGTTTATAAGCAAACTGCCAGTAGATCTACAATTTATGCATCTTGTAGGGAGTATGATTGTTCGCAATCATCCCCGTGCACTGAGTGCAGGTCGTGGCGTATGCCCTGAAGTGAGAGAAGCAAATGAAATCTTTGTTGAGGGAGCTTGTAGCTATGGCTCTACCGATTCCTCATGTGCAAGTATCCCAAATCTTAGTGATGCTAAGGGACTCCAGTGGTCCCCGCACCTCTGCCCAAAAAGCCTGTAAAGGTCTGCAAATTGACCGTGTGCAGAAGTGGTGCTGGTCCTGTAATTAGTAGTTAGAAGGCCGACATGGCTAAAGTTCATTTGTTCCTGCGCAAAATATAAACCTTCCACTCTTCACTGTGGAGTACTCATTTTGGTGAAGCTGAAACCAGCTGATAAGATTTTTTTGTCAGGGTATAACTACCCATTACTAGTTAGCGGTGGAGGAGCAAGGTAGGCTAGCTTTTCCCCCGACCACACCAGTATTAGCAACTAACCGTCACTTTTTCAATTCGGTCCGGTAGAGTAGAGACGTAGTCTTTTTTCTTCTGCCAAACCTTTTAACCGGTTTACGCTTAAAAGCAACTGGCCTAAAGCTTAATGAAAAGTCCCTTTTATTTTGGAACTGCCTTCCTTGGGGCACATGGGTTCCCTGTGCAAGGCAAGGTAGTAAGAGGTCTTTGGCCTTAACTTCTGCTCGCCCCAACATTCGCTCTGCTTTTTCGGGCGGCCATGACCAGTTGTGGACAAGAACACCTCGGAGTGACTTGTCGGGTATCTCCTTTGGGGTGAACCTAGAAATGAGCTTCGGCTACGTTTCACAGGCAACACTCAATGTCAACTTTCAGCTTGAGTGTATCTTGCTGACGGGAAGCAGAGAGTACTGTCTGGGAGCTTGCCTCCATGTATTCGGTAAGTTTCCCTTTTGAGGAAGAGATAACCTCCACCAGGTGTTGAGCAACTTTCCCTTTCGAAGGAGAATCCCTCCACCAGCCACTGTCCATCAATTTTCTCGCTTGCGGGAAGAATTGCAGACAGCGGCAACAGAGGTTGGTCACCTTTCCCGTCCATGGGAGAGACTGCCTTCATCTGTGTGGTTTTTTCCTTCGTTGGATTTCTGATTATTCCTCCTTCGAGAATTTGATTCCTCCATGCCCTGCCCTTGCTCTTCGGATCTTGTCAACGAGTGAGTTAGGTGATTGCTTGCAGTTCCAACTCATCGCTGCCAGACCCTCATGGTACAATCTTTTTGCAACTCCCTCTGCTATTGTTGCCTCAGATGGTGATGACTGCTGGCTGCTTGTGTCCGCATCCTCTCCCATCGACAAGTTTCGTAGGCCTTAACGCTTCAGGATTATTTCCACATCATGCCTTTGGGCATAACAAAGCTCATGGATCTTTGTGAGGCCAAGCCCTTCGGGACCTGTGCCTCATGGTTTCAACCTCTGATGAGGGAGAAATGGCTGGTCTTCAAGTCCAGCATGGCCTTTATTGTTCCCTCCTGAGGGGATGACATAAGGCTACTCACCTCCTGCTTTTGGCCTGGTAGGATGTTAGCAGGAGTACTTACCAAGGACCTTAGTTTCGCAGAGAAGTCATGTGCAGTGTTGCGCACCCACCCACCCACTTAGCTCTAGCGAGGTGGATGGGCGAGCTCTTCTGGCCGACGAAAGTCTACGAGCAACCCAGGTTGTTCGCCTTAGTACCCATGGTGAAACCTACTCACCAGCTTCCACTACTATTTCAGCTTGCTGTTTTCTCTAGTGCTCTCTACTTCGGTAGCTCGCAGACCTTCAGCTTACTGTTACCACAAGTGAGTACTACTTTAGTAGGGCACACTTACTTGGTCTAGCTGTAAAGTTAAGATTCAAAGCTCTCCTAGCCAGTGCTCACTGGCGTTCGCTAGTAGCAGATAGCGTTCGCTGATTCTTGCCAACGAACAAGCGTTCGGTGGCAAGCCTATATGTACCTTCCTAGTGTTTAGGTTCTTTGCGTTTTGGCCTAACAAACCCTTACACGCGAGACTACGCTTCTTTATTGGAAACTATTCCCTGAGAAGGTTTACAAAACTACAGGCGTTCGTAAAAACTCCATGAAAAGGATGAAACGAATTTCTTCGGTGGCGCATTCTCTCGCCAATACAAAATCTCAGGGTTATTGCCACAAATACAGTTTACTACCGATGGCTTGAGTCTGCCGCATGCGGTCATTGTGCTCCTGGGCACTACGAGTTTTTATTAAATGCCAAGTTTCATGAAACAACTCTTTTATGGTTATTTTCTCTGGCTTTGTTTCCTTACGGAATGGATAGCTTTTTGGAGCACTTGCACAAAGAGATGGTGAGACATAAACTTGGAAGGTTATTTTCTCAAGCCTCTAGTTCCAAGGGAACAGTATTAGGTCATGCTAACGTTTACGAACAATAGCAAGCCGCTCCCACAGGGTGGCTAGCAAATGATGTCAGCTTCTCAATTCGTTTAGAAACGTTAACAAGCCCCACCCACAAGGTGAGCAGGCAAGCCGACGTAGGTATGATCGCTGTCCTGACGGTATGTTTTTCTACTTGTGGCCCATGCTCACATCTTAAAAATGCTACAGCTAGTCGACGATCAAAGTCCATGGGCAATAACGTAGCAATCCATTGTACATACATTATTCCCGCAACCGCAGACAAACAGCGAGCAAGCGATCTGTATGCCGACAGGGGCTATAGACCATCTTACAATTAGAACTTAGTTCTAATAAATCCTTAGTGTTGATGGCTGTATGCCTTACAGGAAATCAGGTTATGCATTACCCTTCTACCTTCCAGTAACCAGACATTGGCAGTCTACCAGCAAGTAGTTTCTGCCTTCATTCCAGCCAGTTCCTTCCTAACTTTCCTATACTTAGACTCCAAAATTTACACATAAGTGAATCTGTTTCCAGGAAGAAACCCTCCAAAACTTATGCCAGTTTTTATGATTGGAAATAAAGAAATGAAAATGTTTTCGTCGTTCAAAGGAAGGAGGAGGTTTCGATTGGGATCGTTGATCAGCGTTCTCCAACCGAGTTCCGGACACAACTAATAATTCGGGCTACGTTTGTATATTTGTCCGTCTCCCTGGTCTGTGTTACTGATTTGTAGATGGACTTAAGCATACATAACTTGTCCAACAACAATTACATTTCGGATGTAGTTATGTGCGATTGGTCGTTACCAACCGGTCTCTTGCCGAACAGTGATTACTGTACTAAGGAGATTTTCTGTATTAACATCCTCCTCTAAGGAGTACTGGCTAACCTGGTATTACTAATATGTAAGCATACTTCCTTGGCCAACTCCCACTGGATTGGAGGCAGTTGGAGGACAGGATCTTTCCCCCCTGTCATAGCAGGTGCATGCAACTGGTTGCTCGTAAATAGTTTCTTATAACTGCTTGCATGTCTGGACATCAACTTGAAATGTCGCTTGCTATGCAATCTCTTGATCCCTGTGGAGTAACCGAGGAGAATTGACTTTTCTCTTGAGAGTCAAGGTCTCTTGTTCCACCCAGTGGAAATTGCTAACCCGTAGGGGGTAACAACAGTCACAGTCCCTGGGAATTATTGACTATACTACTGGGTAATTGGTTAACCAAGTAATTCAGAGCCCTTCCCATTTTCCATAGGTGCTGGTAAAACCCATCTCAGCAGCCTTAATAGCCTTTTACCAGTAGGAGCGCATAACGCTACCCACCAGGCTGGTGTGGGAGACAGGTTGTACAAAAATACTCTGGTCCATCCTATCTGGGCATGAAGCACAGACCCGAGTTTCGCAAGGAAATTTTGTCCAGCGTTGCGCAACCATTCACCGAGCACTAGTGAAGTGGGTGGGAGAGTTCCTAGATCTGACGGAGGGTTGCGTGCGATCTAGGTCAGCCGTTATTTTAACGGTAGAGCTGGATTTTTCACAAGGACCAAACCTCAGTCCGTCTCCGCACTCAAAGAGGGATATATCCTCCTCCTACCCTACATCAGATTATGTCAGATTCCTTCGCGAGGCAGCACGCTATTCGGAATGTAGCAGACAACCATTGCGTAGCATGGTGCACCCGACCACCTATCAAGCTGGGTCGGCGAGCTTGTTTGCCTGACTAAGAGGCGCGCCTCACTGCTGCTAGGTGCTTCTTGCTCTCTTGGGTGAGTCTTTCCATCAAGACCCGCACACACAAAAAGCATTGTCAAGATTGTAGAATAAAGGGGAGTTCTACCTCATAAGCGTGTGCAGGGAGACAGATGCATACAGGTAGACTACTACTTACCTGCGCGAGCTGAGAAGAGCGAGCATGCCAGCGCGCTCTATCAACCCTCGCCTCGCCAATGTGCACAGTCCCCTTGAAAGCACACTCTATCAACTCTCACCTCGCTAATGCGCAAAGGTAGATTGGTTGCCTGTGCAAGCAGGCTCTCCCAGTTGAGCGAACTGAAAGGGCCGCACTTTACCAGCTCTCTCCCCACAAACGTGGACACACTCTTAGCAAGTGCACACAAGTAGCAATTACCTGTAAGAACTTAGAAAGGCGTGTAAGCCAGCGCGCTTTTCCGGTTCTCCCCTCACGAACACACCCTCCCAGCAGGACGAACTGGAAGAGGTGCGCTAGCCAGCGTACCTTACCAGCCTTTGCCTTGCCAATGCGCTCTGTGCAGTCGGTCTGCTTTGCAAAGAGGAGTAGCAGGTTCCTTTGCAAGGTAAGATAGCCTCTCCTTCACAGACCCACCATCCTCAGACAGTTTCACCTTTGGTCAAGATCACAATAGACAAGGTCTTTCCATTAGGGGATTGAGTACTGTCTGAGGATTGGATAAAGAGACTGAAAGAGATAGTCAGAGCTTTCTTTCGAGAGACAAATTGCCAGCACACCAGTGGCAAAGCTGCTGGGGCACCTAACATCTCTTGAGAAGTTAGTGCCCCACAGCTGTCTCCACATTTGGTCTTTACAGTGGTGGTAGCTGAAGATGTTCGGGTCAGCACAGAGACCCATTGAGTACCCTAGTACTGGTGGGACCCAAGTGGAAGAGAGACCTGAGATGGTGGGTGTTAGACACCAACCCTCTCAGAGGAGTAAATCGCCTCTCTCCTTCCCTGGATTTGTTGCTCTTCACAGACACATTCAAAGAAGGGTGGGGGTTTCATCCGTTACACCTGACGGCATCCAGGCTTTAATCCGAATCCAAAAGGCGATGCCACATAAGCCTCCTGGAAATGAGGGCAGCCTACCAAGCCCTCAAGCACTTCTATCGACTTCAGGGCATTATGCATTGCTGATGAGCAATTAACACTACAGTAGTGTCCCACATAAACAACCAACGAGATAACTTTTCACAACACCTGTGCCAGCTAGCTGTAAAAATCCTCAGAGGGACAGAAGAAAATTTGCTAGTCATAACAGCCCGCTTCATCTTGGACAAGAAGAACGTGCTAGCGGACAATCTGAGCAGGAGGACTTGGATAGTTGGCTCCGAATGGTCCTTGAATCAATAGACAGCCAACAGAGTCTTAACTTTGTGGGGTTTGCTGACAATCGACCTGTTCACGATTTTCCTCCATCAGAAACTACCAGGGTACTGCTCACCAGTACCGGTCCTACAAGCATTCTGGCAGGATGCTTTCCAATACTCCAGGGACAGGATGGACGTATATGCATTCCCCCCCTTCTGCCTAGTAAGGCGGTTATTGAAGGTGAGAGCTTCGCAAGATCTAGCAATGACCCTCATAGCTCTGCTGTGGCCACATGCAGAATGGATTGGACCTTCTGCATCTGCTCACAGAGGCACCAAGAGAGCTCCCTCCACTTTCCAAGCTACTGACACAACCACACACGAAGATATTCCATTAATCAATACCATTGGTACGACTTTACGCCTGGAGGTTATCCAGCAACTCCTCGCAAAGTGAGGCTTTTTGAAGCCAGTTCCTAAGGACATGGCAGGATACCTCCGGAAGTCTTCATCTGCAGTGTAAGAGCCGAAGTGGTCCATCTTTTGTGGTTTGTGTTGTGAACGGGGTATCTCAACACTCAGTGCCTCTATACTAACAGTAGTGGAGTTTCTACTTTACCTCAGGTAGGAAAAACTCTATTCGGTGTTGGTGGTGAGAGGCTTTTGCTCAGCCTTGAGCCTTGTCTTTGAATTGAATGGAGTTATCATTTCCTACTCTGTGGAATTGTCACTCCTCATACGGAATTTTGAGCATTCTTACCCTCAGGTGGAAGTTAGACCACCCCCTTGGAACACTGTCAAGGTCTTACGTTCATTGAAAGGAGCCTCTTATGAGCTCTGTCAAGCCTCAGACAAAGACTTGACCTTAAAGACAGCTTTTCTTTTAGCTTTGTCCTCTAAAAAGAGAGTCATCAAGCTACACGGTCTTCCGTCCGATATCGCCCATGCAAGGGGATGTCGGCAGATCACACTCATTTTCGTTCCTGAGTTTGTTACAAATACTCTAAATCTGTCTGTAGTGGATCCTGAATTTTGGCCCTTTCGGGCTGAGAGCCACCGATCTATAACAGTCAATACTGATCAACTGTTACTATACCCCGTAAGGGCATTGAGGTTATATCTCAAGAGAAGGAGAAGAACTTGTCCCCATATCAATAGGCTCTTCGTTAGCATGGGGAAGACCAAGAGGAGAATCACGAAAAACTCGATGTCCTCATGGATCAGACGGGTAACAGAAAGAGTATTGGCTTCAGACTGCTCACTGTCTGGCAGATGCCCCCATGCATACGATGTCAGGGGAGTAAGTACTTCCCTTGCATTCCATAAGAATTTTTCTGAGGCAGGTACTACAAGCGGACAAATGGAAACTTCAAACAATGTTCACTGCCCACTACTTGCAACCCATGACCCACAGAAACCTACCCATTTTTAATAGGTCCTGCGGCGGCTCTCTCAAAACGTGATTTAAATTCCTCGACTCCCTTGTAGGACAAGTAGCACAGGGTCGAGGGCGGATGTTACTCGCAAGTAAGTCTATGGTGAATGTGTGAGTGACTGGCCACTTCCTACTTCCTCTTCCCCTCTCTTTGGAGGGCAGCATCCAAGGGACTGAACAGCTACCTTGTCTATATGTGGGCTAGTATCACACTCTTTGGACAACCTGATATATATTTATATACAGTATTTATGTCCCCGTCCTCCTGTTGGGGGGAGTTCGGAAAAAGCGTGAATTAGTAAAGGGCATGGCCCGAATGTGTACTAATCCCCTTGCATAGAATGTTCTTTATTTCCGGCAATGATTGCCCAGACCGTCATCCTACGGGATAACGTGGTGTGGGTTCCCTCAAGGTCAACTTGTACAAGAGGCTATCCTGGGACAGTTACCAGTCAGTTGGTTCACAGACTTCCACCCACCTAAAGGTTAGTCTCCATAGTAAAGAGCGGAAGTTTTGTATTTTGCGCAGGAAGAAATGACAAATTTGGAAATAATTTTTATTTTTCCTAGCAATACAAACCTGAAGCTCTTTACATATACTGTACCTGCCAGCACCTACCCCTGGAAGTCCTGCCGCAATTACAAACGATACGGTTAGTTGCTAGTGGTGGTTTGAGCAGGGGTCTAGCCTACCCGCTAACTAGCGATGGGTAGTTATACACTGACAAAAAAAATTTATTGGCTGGTTTCAGCTTTGCCGAAATAAATATTCCATAGTAAAGAGCTCCAGGTTTGCATTGCTAGGAAAAATGCAAATGATTTCTAAATTTATCATGTTACCCCTGTGCCTGGGGCTACCCCAATCCCTGACCCAGCTCTAGTGTTGTCCATGTCTTCCCCTGTACCTGGGGATCTTGGATTGGTACTACCTGCTCCCTCTGTGAGTGTGCCTTCTCTCTTCCCATGACAGTGTGTCCCAGTGTTGTGGCTTCTTTTTGAAGCAACCTGTGTGGTTTCTCCTTCTTGGGCAAAGCGTGGCTATGAAGTCACTCGAACCTCAACCGTTCTGCTTGCAGAGCCTGGAGCGAGTGCCAGGAAGAGGTAAAAGTGTGCACTCTGCTCTTCCTCCTCTTTGTATTCTGACTCTGATTCTGATGCTTCTTCCAAGATGAAGAAAAGAAAAGAGGAAGAAATCCAAGAAGTACACAAATAACCCAGCCACCCTGTCTGTTCACAGGTTGATGAAGGAGCTTCGGCAACCTCCATCTCCCTTCCTGCCAGGACTTTGGATGTCCACTTGTCTCTCATCCAGCAAGTTGTCACTTGACTGGGTTCGAGAGGGTGGCACCATTTGGGGCTGTCATTGTGAGATTGCTAGCATTGGAAAACCTTGAACTTACAGCTGTCCTCCTGCCCCGATTCGCAGACAGAAAGATACCTCCTTACTTCATCTGTGCCAGGAAATCTCCTCTTGTTTCCGGGTTCTGTCAGTGGGACGGAATGGGCATAATAGGGTGTGGGAAGCAGAATTTCCAGAGCTTGCTGCAACAACGTCAGCCCTGGCAAGGCACTGAGTTAGTTGCAGGTGTGTTAAGGCACTGAGTTAGTTGCAAGTGTGTTTTGATTTGAATCAATTTAGATCTGTAAAAAAAAATCATGATTTAAATCAAAATTAAATACTGTCAGAAATTACCTTACAAAAAAAACTTCCAAAACTAGTTACAATTTATAAGTATTGCAACAAATGGACAAAATCCTAGTTAAAAGCTATAACATTTCAGGTAAACTTGGCATTCTTAAGAGTTAAAGTTGCTGTTGCAATTATACAAATTGTAAAGATCTTGATTTTTTTAACAGCATTAATAGGAATTAAAAGTTTTGTTGCCAGTACAGTACGCACATGAAGAAGTCCTTAATGTGTTTTTAGTTTTATTTCTTACTGTGTACTGTATGTTAAAATAAAACTACTGTATATTTGTATTTTTATTTGATTGAAGTTTCACTTATTTTTGGGTAAGTACAGTATGTACTAGTTACTATAACTTGTATGCTCCGATTAAATCATTAGTTTGAATTTTGGTTTCCAAGATTAAGAGAAAACTCATCTTGAGTAATACATATTAAGCTATGGTTTCATTTAACATTGATGAAGTTTAATATAAAAAAA
The DNA here is from genome assembly GCF_036898095.1 of Palaemon carinicauda. Lineage (NCBI taxonomy): Eukaryota > Metazoa > Arthropoda > Malacostraca > Decapoda > Palaemonidae > Palaemon > Palaemon carinicauda. The sequence continues at coordinate 102,964,730 of NC_090741.1, read as the reverse complement.
TTCCCCTTGAAACTGAAGCAAATAATCACCAGAAGGAAATGTGTTATTGAAAAAAAGAATAATTTAAATAAAAAAAATGATTTAAATAAGGAAATCTGGTTTAAATCAAATAAATTGATTTTATTTATTTTCTAGAAAAAATATGATTTTTTTTCAACCCTGGTGACCTGCCATCAGGAGGAACGACTTCATCCATTCCATGGTTTTGAAAGACGTACATAGAGATTCCAATTCTTTGATTCTACAGAAATTCCTTGATAGGGAGGTATGTATAATAGTTCAAAGTCCTTTGCTTTGGACTAGCTACCATACCCCAAATGTTCACTCGAGTGTTGACAGTCATCTTGCCTGGTGCTCATGCCAACAGCAATTGTTTGCCACGATACCTTGACAACTCTCTTATCCTGTTCTCTCAGAGGCAGTTGCTTCCACAATGAGACAGATTTTTTGCTTTTTGTCATGATCTTGAGCATTCTGGTAAATAAGGAGAAGTCCAAACTATGGCTAAGCAGAGGATGGAGTAAAGTACATTACCTGTGAATGCTGATATACAGCAGAAGTAAGTTTCTTTCCATCAGATAACAATGTTAGCCGACTCAGGAAAGTAGTGCGATCTTTACTTATTCAGCAAGAACTATTGGCTTGACAATGGCAATAACTGCTCTGAAATCTCTGGACTTTGGAGAAGTTTATTTCTCATGGGTGCCTGCACCAGCTGTCCCTTCACTGGTGTCTGAGGAGATGCTGGTTAGTAGCCAACAATCCCTAACATCATCTAGTTCTAGCTTTGGGGTTGGAAGATGAGAAGATACTCCTCTGAATTGTCGTCCTCCAGAAATGTTGCTGTTCACATACATGTCTAAGGAGGGATTGGGTGCAAACCTGAGGAACCAGACCGCCTTAGGTTGCTGGTCCAACGAAGAAAAAATGTCTTCACATCAATCCTCAGGAGATGGAAGCAGCACTCCTGGCTGCTACAAGCATTCCAACAGGCTTTGATGAGTGACAAAAGAACAGTAGTGGCTTATGATAAGCAAGGAGGTACTACACAAGACCTCTGTGCATTGGTGAAGCAGGTGGTCACATGATTGCTCGACAGTGCAATGGAACTGGCTCAGTCACAAGGGACAAGTTGCAGGAGCAGAATAGTCATGTTTTCCCTTAGTAGCAAAGAAGCTTCGGACTTTTGGGGGGTTCTCCCTTGATCGACATGTTTGCGACCCAGCTAGACCTAAAAATCCTGACCTGCTGTCCAGTGCTGGACCTGTCACCAGTCCTAGAGGATGCCTTTCAACATCCATAGGAAAATATCGATTTCTATGCTTCCCCCCCATTTTGCTTCATTCACAGAGTAATCAACAGTGTTGACAACTCTGTGTCTCAGAGTAAACCTAGTACAGTGGCTCCTTGGTGGCCATGCAACGATGTTACCCAGACCTGCTAACACTTTTTGTCAAGGTACCGAAAGAACTACCCCTGTGGTCAAACCTGCTTAGGCAGCCCCACCTGCAGAGGCACCATAACTCAGTAACATCCCTGTCACTTCACATTTGTACACTAGCCAGTATTTCCTCCTAGCGAAAGGCTTTTCATGAGACACTGCACAAATGTCTGGATATTTGCATACATCCTCTGATGTCTACCAAGCACAGAGGGCCATCTGCTGATATTGGTGTCATAGAATGGGTGCTTCGCCAGTTGGAGCCTCTGCAGCTGATAGTAGATTATCTTGTCTACCTTCACTGGGAGAAGCTCCTCTCAGTTTTATCACCCAGACTGAAGTGTTTAGACCTTTCCTCTCTTTTGGAGCAGTCTATTTTCATGAGGTGCTTCGAGCACTGTTGCCCTCTAGGACGCTCAAGTGTGGGATGTCACCCAAGTGCTTGGGTACCTCGAGGACATACATTACTTCTGCAAAATATTGAAATGTGTCTAGTCTGTCCTCACTACTTCTGTGGTAGTAGCAGAAGTTCCTTGCTGAAATATATCTTATGGAATTAAACATGAATAATTTCTTCTAACAATGATATGAATTTATTTGGTAGATCAGTCCTAACCAATAGAAATTTTCTTGTCCTGAATTTTATTCATTGTAAACATTTACAAGTAAATTTATAGAATATTCTCATTTTTCTTTTAGATTACGCATGCAACAAGTCAAAGGCCGCTGCATAACAGATCCTGAGTACGAGAGTGTTAATAATACATTTGAAAGAGCTTTAGTTTTCATGCACAAGATGCCTCGTGTGTGGATTGATTATTGTCAGTTTCTCATAAACCAGAAAAAGATTACAAGGACTAGAAAGGTACGTTTAGATTTTCTAGTTAGTGTGTTGATAATGTTTTATATGGTAACAATATATTTTCATTTCCTTCTAAATATATGAACCATGATTTTCTAATTGGGTATCGTGTTTTATGCATTTCTAACAATTATTGTTGATGTAAACCTCTGGTATTTGTTTCCCCATCCTTTTAAATAAATTATTAAGTGGGATAACTTGTGGGTAAGCCAAGGTGTTTGTGCAGGAAAATTGTATTACAAACGAAGTTGAAAACAATGGTTCATGTGTGCCATCAGTAACAATCTTGCAGGTATGCATTAAACACATGAATAACAAGGATGTGCTCTATCCTAATCTTGTTATGGGCTTTTGGGTACTAAGACCAGAATGAAACACAGTTTTGTGTATATTTTACTTTATTCACTATATATACACAGAAATACAATCACGTACATTCACAGTTATACCTAAAATACTCATCTAAACCTTGAAATTATCTATTTTAGAAAAAAATTCTATGCCATCAACTACTCATTTTTTACTGTACAATGAAAACATAATTTGCTCCTACACTGATAAACCTCAAGCTATTTAACAAGGATTATCTTTCGGTGAGGCTGGAAGACTAGCCCTCAAGACTTTAATGCGAGGTGGCAACCACCCAACCACTAGTTAGTGGGAGGGTGGTGGGGGTACCCTGGGTAACTGGGTCACTCACACAGCAGTAGTATCTTACTACTATTTCTTTTGCCTTGGTAAAGGACGGATGTGTCCGCTCTCTGCTCCTAAAAGACTTGGCCATTTCTTGCATATCTGCTTTTTCTCTTTCAGGTGTGATTGTTCCTGATGCTCCTCATGCATATGTGTTCAGTGTCTGAAGGGTGCTTCTTGTCCTTGGTCAAGACCGACTTCCCCCCTCTTTGTGTCTGACCTGCAGAGGGTGCCATTTTGAGCAGGGCTCCACCTGTGATGAGTGTCGGGAGTGGCCTGCCTCCCAATGCGAGAGATTTAGGCGGCGGCGAAAAAAGTCTAAGTGAGACCTTTTGCCCTTAGGGTCCTCCTCAAGGGCAAAGAGACCTCGGACTTCTTCCATCACCCACTGACCTCTTCCTGAAGCTCCTCCTCATTCCAACTCTTCTGAGGGCTTGACGAGTAGGAGCACAGACTGTTCAACTCCTTGGCACCCTCTGGGTTCTGGGGACATTGTTGCTTCCCCTAGAGGGGCACCTTCGTTCCGCCCTCGGGCAAGCCTTTTTCCCTTTCAGATTTGCTGCAGGCTTGGCTGTTGGTGGGGGTGGCTGGACCTTCTTCCAAGGAAATCCTCCTAGATCTCCTTCAGCGTTGTGCCCGGACGGATCCTGTTCCTGATGTTCCCGTCTCCCCTGTGGACACATTGTTTGTTTGCGAAGGCCATCTCTCGCTCTTGCCAGGTAGTGTTTTTGACCATCGCAGCCTTTAGCCGCCCCTTTGAAGTTCACTTGTTGACGATGAGTCCTCCCACCATCCTCTGACCTCTTCATCTTCCAGAGATCCCAGTCGTCTTCGCGTGGCTTCCAGCAGGCAGTGCTCCTGTTCGCGAGACCGACGAACTTCTTGTGGTTTTCCTGTTCGACATTGACAATCTTCTCGTGCTCGTCAATCGCTGGCTCGTGATCGTCACTCCCCACTGCTTTGTTGATGCTCCTTTGATTGTTGGTCTGCTGATTATTGTCACCCTTCAACTTCGCGCTCGCCGCTCATCAGTAGGAGACATTCCATTCCCACGCATCGTTCACCGTCTCATCATACTAGACGATGCTCCACATCATCCACGAGACGGTCTCCTGCTCGCCGATCACTGATGCGACACTCCCCAGCATATCATTCCTCATCTCATCATGCTGATCGTCATCGTGCTAAGCGACACTCTCCAGCTTATCGCTCACCAATGCATCACTCGTCATCTCATTGATCTCCCAGGCGATGCTCCCCCACTTATTACTCACTTATGCGATGCTCTCCTACGTGTTTTCATTCATGAGCATATCCTACGGTGTGTCCCTTGCTGACGCGTCATGCCACTTCTAGAGTTTCTCCCAGATGCTCGCCAACTCGCCGATTACTGATGCGTCGCTCCCCAATGCGACATTCTACTTCTTGACGTTCTGCTGCCTTTTGATCTCCTGATCATCGTTCCCCAGCGCGTTCTTGCCGGTCTCCCTCTCGTCTAAGGCCCTCGATCACTGTCTTTGACTCGTGAATTGCGCATGTTTGCTCATGAATCACGCTGGCCTGCCCGTGAACTAGATGTTCCGCTTGTGCAATCATATGCATTTGTGATTACTTCATGAGTTTTCTCGAGTGAAGAACCTTCTCAAGCTCCATCGACCTCAGCAGCTCCCAGCGGATGTCCCGTTCCTTTCATAAACGGCTTCCAACATCTGCCAAACAAGTAATCTAATGTCCCGATCTCTCCATATCGCCCCTGGAAGTGTTCAAAAGAGGACCAGATGATGCCTGTCCCTTTCAGTTCCAGGTTCCGAGGCCTCTCCTTCAGAGGAAGAGCTCTCCACTTCCTGGTTTTCCCAAGGACACCCAGGACCTATCAGCTGTGGGAGGACAGTTGTTGTGGTTTGACAGGCTCATTAAGGCAGTATCAGTCGCCATGGCAGAACTTCCTCCTAGACATACCGATTCCTCTGGTAGAGACTTATCCTTTACAGTGGCCTGAGGTTGCCTCTACTCCAGTCATCCCATTGGAGAGTTTGGCTTCCCTCTCCTCTTCCTCGGTCTTGCCCGCTGACCCCAGGAAATGACCTGTTCCGTCGAGAGACCCAGTTCCTCTACTGCCCCTCTCTCCCATTGGGAGAATGAAGAGAGGTCCCAAGGGTGCCCCTGTTTTGGTTTAAGACCTTAACACTCTTCAATTCACTCCGGTTATGACGGCTAGATGGAGGAGGAGGATGCTGAAAGAGACTCCTCCACACGCAGACATCCTTCTCCCTAGGGTGAGCAGAGATATTGGTTCTCCGCATGTGGTGTCTCACATGTCTTCGTTTAGGCCTTCTCCTATCGAGGTAGTTCCCCCCCGAACTACCGCCTCGATCCAGACCATCTCTGGAGGAGGAAGAACGTCTAATGAAAGGTTCAGGTCCCTAAGGAACATCAGGCACTCTCCAGACCTTCCCTGCTGGAAGAGTATTTGCCAAGCCATAGGGAACCTAAGGACACGAAGACTATCCCAAGGAATACTAATGCGTGTGAGGTGCTTAGACAGGAGAAGGCTAGAGACTCCCCTGTGGTGGGTCTGTCTTGAGGTGTCCCTGGTGTTGCCGACCCCGACCCACTCCAGGCTTCTATGGGTGACACCTTGGAAGTAGATGAGTCCTTGGAATCAGATGATGACAACTTCCCCGAGGCTGAATGTTCGAAGATCCAGTCTCAAGATGAGCGACAGGAATCCGAATCTGCCTTCCAGCAGGTCCTTGCCTACATGAAGGTTGTGAACGGATTGTCTAATCCAGGTGTAGCTCCTTGTGAAGGTAGGAACACAGACCTGTACCATGTTTTTGGTACGTAGAAACCTCCTAAGACCAGTTCTGTGATGCCCCGGTCTAAAGGCCTAACAGCAGCCAGGGAGAAGGCATTCTCTCAGGTCACTGGCTCCTGTAGCTTCCTTCGTGCTGGTTCATTGTGTCTACTTCTTCCGCCTCCCTTTGTCCAACAAAGGAGGCATTACATAGTCGAAGGTGAACCTATCCCAGCTTTGACGTTGGATCCCTTTGTGGAGTCTTGAGAGGGATCCCCATAGAGAGGCTTGCCAGTCTTCCAGGCTCCTTCTCGACCTCTGAGCTGATCAACATAGAAAAGGTCGCAAAGTACGCCATGCAGCTGCTTCATGGCTGGACCTATGGTGGGGCTCAGTAGGTCACCTTGTACGAACTGGGGACTGGTTCAAGGAATCTACAAGGAAGTCTACAGAAACTTTTCTCTTGTCCGTCACTTGCACGTTGGAGTTCCTTTCCCGCATGGTAGTCAACCTGTGGGCAAATGTGATCCCCAAGAGATGAGATGTGGTGATTGAAAGGTTCCATAGACAAGTTCCTAGAGCCGAGCTGTCCAAACTTAGGAACTACTTTCGAGAAGGAATCTCTCTCTTCAGTCCGGAAGACGTCGAGAGGTCGGCTGACCGCTGGAGAAAATCCAACAAGGATTCTCTTCTCCAAAGGACTTTGACAACTAGGTCCTATGGGAAGGTTTCCCACCTCCCAAGAAGCTGCTGCAGTCCAACAAACCAGCAGGGTCCTCCAAAAAGGTGTCATGACAGCCCTTTCCTGTTAAAGACCAAAAGGGCTCTAGATTCTCCAGAGGAGGTAGAAGTAGCATTAGAGGCACTCCTGTTAAGGGAGGCATTCCTCTCACCAGCCCACTGGTGAGGGGATGCCTGCAACGCTGCTGGCAGAGATGGATGCAGCTCGGGGTCAATCCTTGGACAATCTCAGTGATTTGTGTAGGGTATCACATCCTGTTCACACTATCTTTCCCTCCACTGACTCGGGATCCAGTCCCATCGAGCAACTATGCAAAGGGATCCAAAGTCCAGACCATGTTGGAGAAGTGTGCTCTCCAAGAGGTCCTCGATGGGTCCGTAGGCTTTTTCAATCGACTCTTTCTTGTAAAGAAGGTGTCTGGAGGCCGGAGACCAGTCATTGATCTCTCGACCTTGAACAAGTTTGTTCTACAAACTACGTTCAAGATGGAGACGGCAAACATTATCATTCGGGCAGTAAGGCCGCAGGACTTCATGTGCACCATGGGTCTCAAAGACGCATACTTCCAGATCCCAGTCTATCCGTCTTCTAGGAAGTATCTTTGGATCATACTCGAGAACAGGCAATACTAGTGCAAAGTGCTGTGTTTCGCCTTTTGACAGCACCTCAGGTCTTCACGAGAGTATTCCCCCTAGTGTCATCTTGGGCTAACAAAATCGGCATTCGTCTTTTTCGCTACCTAGAGGATTTGCTGATTCTAGCAGACTCGCTGACAACCCTTCTTTGCCACAGGGTCAGGTTGCTCGAGTTTTGTCAGGATCTGGGGATCGTGATAAATCTCGAAAAGTCATCTCTGCAACCCTCTCAAAGACTGGTATACCCGAGTATGATAATCAACACTAATCTTCAGAAATTCTTTCCATCAGATGACAGAGCACACAAGCTGAGGGAAGTGGCAAGCCCCTTACTCAGACAAGAGGAGCTTCCAGCCCGACAGTGGTTGTGTCTTCTAGGTCACCTGGCATCCCCTGTCTGTCTAGTGCCCAATGGTTGCCTCGGTACGATCTCTCCAGTGGCAACTGGAATCCAGGTGGAACCAGTACACCGGTTCCCTTGATACTCCCGTTCCCATAGGATGGGATCAAGGACGGATCTTCAGTGGTGGCTGCCAGTGGAGAACATCTGCAGAGGGATAGACCTTCTTGTCCCTCCCCCGGAATTAATGCTCTACACAGACACATCAAAAGAAGGGGCCACATGCTGCACCACATAGCCTCCGGTCTTTGGTCCGAGTCCTAAAGGTACTGTACCAACATATCAACCTCCTAGAGATGAGAGCTGCCTTTCTAACTCCCAAACAGTTCCAACAGTTCCTGGTGGGTCACTCCCTGGTGTTGATGAGCGGCAACACCATGGTAGTGGCTTACATAAACAAACAAGGTGGTACCTTTTCGCAGCTCCTATGCCATCTAGCAGTAAAGACACTGCGATGGTCAGAAGAACATTCGGTGTGTCTATCAGCATGCATCATTCCGGGTAAGAGGAATGTGTTCGCTGACAACCTGGGTAGAGCGACTCGGATACTGCCCTCCAAATGATCTTTGAATCATCTGATAGCCAACATAAGTCCTAACTTTGTGTGGTTCCCCAACTGTGAACCTGTTCGCAACGTTCCTGAACTTCAGGCTCTCGCTTTACTGTTCTCCAGTCCTGGACTCTCAGACTCTCTGGCAAGATGCATTCCAACCACTGTGGGGCAACATCGATGTGTACGCATTTCCCCCCTTCTGTCTGATGAGACAGATGCTCAACAAGACCAGGGCATCCAACAATCTTTGCATGACTCTCATAGCTCCACTATGGCACCACCCAGAATGGTTTCCGGATCTTCTGCAGCTCCTGGTACAGCTATCAAGGAACTTCCTCCACAACCAGATCTACTCGGACAACCACACGTGAAGATCTTCCGTAAAGCAGTAACTTCCATGTGTCTTTATGCGTGGATACTATCCAGCATTTCCTCTCTTAGAGAGGCTTTTCGCAACGAGTTGCAAAAACAATGTCTGAATACTTCCAAAGATCTTCTTCAATCTACCAGGCAAAGTGGACAGTCTTCCGTGGTTGGTTTTGTGGAAGAGATATCTCTTCCCTCGATGCCACTATTCCTATGATAGCCGAGTTCCTTGTTAACCTTCGAGAGGAAATGCTCCTCCTGGTCTTGGCAGTGAAAGGCTATCGCTCAGCCTTAAGCATGGCGTATAGACTGAAAGAAATTAACCTTTCCTCATTGTTGGAATTGTCTCTCCTCCTACGAAGCGATGAGATCACTTGTCACCAGTCGGAAGTTAGACTTCCTCCTTGGAATGTGGTTTGAGTCCTTCAGTCACTGAAGGGCCCTCCTTATGAACCATTGTGCCAGGCAACAGATCTCCATCTCACTTTAAAGACGGTGTTCCTTCTTGCCTTAGCTTCAGTAAAGAGAGTTAGCGAACTTCATGGTCTTTCCTACAACGTCGTCCATTCAAGGGGATGGGGGGGGAGATAACACTCGGCTTTGTCCCTAAGTTTATTGCAAATTCAAAATCCATCCGTCAAGGATCCTAGGTTTGGGGCCTTTCGGATATCAAGTCTCCGTTCTGTAACTGATTTCCCAGATCAACAGTTACTATGCCCAGTGAGGAATTTAAAATATTATCTTGAACGCACTGCAGCAGTTAGTTCCTGCGTGCCAGCGCTTTTTGTTAGCACAGGGAGGGTCAAGAGGAGGATCACAAAGAACGCTATCCCTGCCTGGATCCGTATAGTCATTGACCTTGCACTGAATAATCCTCCTACTTGTCGACCTAGAGTTCATGATGTCAGGGGCATAAGCACGTCCCTGGCGTTCAAATGTATCTACAAGCGGGCGTGTGGAAATGTCAAACCACTTTCACTGCCCACTACCTGCAAGACGTGACCTGAGGAGAATGGATACTTTTTCCATTGGTCCTGTGTGTCTGCACAACAAGTGGTTTACAATACCACAGTCTCCTTGCTGGACAAGTAGCAGATGGTTGAAGGTATTAGTTACCTGGGATTAGTCTGTATAAATGTTAAGAATGACTGGCTCTTTTCATTTCCTTCATCTGCCCCTCTCTTAGGGAACAGCACCATGAGTCCTCCGCACGCTGGCCTCATCAATCTGGAGGTAATAACCATTTCTCTAGTTAACATGGTATAGTCTTCATACTTGTACACGTCTATGTTTGAACCACATTCCTATTTACAAACATGGAATATTTTTACATAGACGGTCACATTGCTAGTTCCTCACAACCACACAGGTTGCTCAGGCCACTATGGGCACATTACACAATGTCTCCTTTTAGTGAGGTGTCAAGGTTTTTTCCTAATTACAGTCTAACCTGTACAGATTGAAACCTGAGTAATAAGCAAGCCAGAGGTCGGACTACCGCCCTGCTAAAGAGCGAGTCATACCTATTAGATAGGTTTGGGTTTGTCAGCGTAGGAACAAAAGACAAATTTGGAAGTGATTTGTATTTTTCCTAATGTACAAACCTTTAGCTATTTGATAGGGATTATTTTTCGGCCATTAAGACTTAAGTACGAGGTAGCAACCACCCAATCACTAGTTAGTGGGAGGGTGGTGAGGGTACCCGTGGTAACCGAGTACTCCCACTCACTCACACAGCAGTAGTATCTTATCCCTTTTGATTGCAGGCAGGACTTATTTATGTTACACTTCCTGCTTCAACCACCCCAAGCACAATTAAAGGTCAAAAGTGCTAAATCATGCCGACTGGCAAGTGAGCTGGACTTTCTCCGCACAGTCTGTCGGTAGTTATAACTACGCTGTTGAGTTTTAATGACCGTTCCTGTTAAGAAAAATACAGTTTATTTAAAAAATTTGCGGTATTGTGCTGTGCTTGTTTGCTTTTCATTAGATGTCAAGACAGCAGCAAAAATAATTCATTTTTTATTTTTTTTTTGAAGGTATTGAACAATATACTGTACTATAATTACTATGAAGTTGCAATTATATTTCAGATTTCAAGTGTTCCTTTTTCTCTTGAGGATAAATGCACCAAATTTATTTTACTTTGTTTGAAAGTAATACTAAAACAAAAAACAAACAGATATAAGTCTCGGTTTTCTTATAAGAAGTGTTGAATGTTGCATTTCTGTTGCCAAATCTTTACCCTTAATGTTGAAATTATCGCTTATTAATTGCATTTATTTTGCAGACATTTGACCGTGCTCTGTGTGCTTTACCCATCACGCAGCATAACAGAATATGGCCTCTGTATCTGAAATTTGTTATGTCATATATGATACCTGAAACTGCCGTAAGAGTGTGGAGGAGATATCTCAAGGTATGTTTGACAATACTGTACTCTGTTAAAATAGTATTAGGCTGAGAATGTAAATGATGTACAGTATTTTATATCAGTATGAGGTTCTTGGTGGAACTATGTTTATCATTTAATGGGAAGGGAAATATTTATATAGAACTGCAATGGGTAATGCAACAAGATTAGTGACAGTTGAAAAACTAAAATTATTAGATATGGCTCAAATATTGCTTAAAAAAGAGGATTGAATTTTACAGTTTTTTCTTTTTATAATAATGTAACCTTGATTTTACCATGGATTTGTGGTATTTATTAATAGTTATAATTCCTGTACTATACTTGATTAACTTACTCATTTGAGATTTTTTCTCTATAGCTTTGTCCGGAGGACACTGAGGATTATATTAACTACCTAATGTCCATTGGAAGACTGGAAGAAGCTGCCAAAAAATATGAATGGTGTGTAAACACAGACACTTTTACCTCCAAATATGGTAAATCAAAGCATCAACTATGGTCTGAGCTTTGTGAATTGATCTCGAAAAATCCCCAGGTAGGTAAAGTTCTCTTATTCCTTATTTTAATTTTGAAATTGTATCTTGTTGCACTATTGAAAAGCTGAGTTCATGTATTAAACTTCACTCCCACTTTGGAGCTTTTCAATGTACCTTCCATTTGTTATTCTTTTTCATTAAAGTTTTTGTATATTTACGGGTAAAGTATGGATGGTGACCATATCACCAACCTTCTCAAACCTTTGACTGTACAATAGCCACTTTACTCTAGTCATCTGCCATCTTGGGTTAGAATTCCCCTACTTGATGGTACACCCAGGTCTTTTCTTTCGTTTTAGTTTATTTGGAGTAGCAGGTCTCATCTATTTGTGTTCAGTATTACTTATCTTACACTTTTTTCATTGGTTTTCCTTATATATAATTAGTATTAATTACATGGATCTTACCTCTAAGATATATTGCTTGTATCTAGGAATTGCTAGCTTTGAACAATTGAAATGATATAAATACAGTGCTTTACAGTACTCTCCTGGAATTTCCAGCTTGGTATCACTAATAAAGGGCTGTTGAGCCTTGTTTTATATGACACTTAGTGATCAATCCTCCTCCCCTTACTCCTCATAATATTTTCATCGCAAACTACTTATCACGTTTTAATGAGTAATGGTCTTTTTGCTCGTTATAGTAATAGATAATATATTTACCTTTACGAATATTTGTTTGTTACAGTATTTTAAATCACTGGTATCAGGCTTATTGCAGTGGGCTCTATGTCTTCACCTACCGTAGTACAGTATTTGTTACAATTTTTTAACATACAGTGTAGTCATCCCATGGTTGTCGTGGATTTCTTCTTCGTGGTTTTGATGATACAGTACTGTACCCATGTTTAGATTCACAAAATTTTAAGTACTAGTTTTGATTCTTCACAACCTCACCTCAGTTAGGATTGCTGCACAGCCGACGTTTCTGTTTCCCCCACTTTTTCAACTTTTATTCTCCTCTTGTATGCTTTATATTGTTATTGTAATAACTTGATTCTATCCTGTATAACAATAATTATAGTAATAATAATGATACTTGTAGTAGTAGTAGTTGTAGTAAAACAGTAATACAAAAGCAAACAATCAAGTTTTGACAAAGGAAAACTTATTTTTTGGGAAGTTGTGTGTGGTCTCTAAGGACTAGATCAGGGAATCCAATACGACATAAATACCAAAGAAAATTGTCTCCCTTGCTCTAAGGCCAGTATATCAACATGCAAAACACACACTCAGTATGTATAATGGAGACCCACGAGTTCAGGCTCATTTGAACTCGCCACCCGCATCTCAGCAGCTGAAATTTGTCTACTGTGTTTCTCTCCCCTTAGGAGATAAAATACGGTGGAATGCCCAGAGATCTTGACAAAAAGTTGACAGTCGAGCAAGAACTGGGCACTGGGCACCACCCCTTGATTTTATACTGGGCAAGGGGACCCAGCTAGAACCTTAGAATTTCCCTATCTCCTTTTTCTTGAGTATCCGTGTTTCTTCCACCAGTACCCAGTACAAAGTTCTAGATAAATGGAGCAGTATGCTTTCCAGGTAAAATTTTTTTACTTATGCATGGCTACCCTTAAAAGATAAAAAATATCTAAAGGCTGGTTCTCAAGGAATAATACGTAAGGAAATCCATACTAGAGTACATCTATATAAACAATGGTTTATTTCAAAATGAGATAAAAAAAAGTGATTAGAAATAATGTGCTACAATATTGAATGAGACTTGACCTGCAATAACTAGACTAAGAAAATGATTTGAAAGAAAAAAAAAAAAACCAAACGTTGGGCACTTCCGTGCCAATACAACCGCCCAATCTCCTCAATAAATACATCTTGGTTCATCACATCAATTCAAATCCCATGGCCCACTTTTATTAATTTGTTCCGTAACTGAAATATAAACCACGCTATTTACATGGGGTAATTACTTCGACGTAGCTGAATGACGAGCCATAAAAGTTTTAACGAGGGTTTACTACCCCGCCGCTAGTTAGTGGGGGGTAGGGAGGGGTAGCTAGCTCCCCCCCCCCTCACACGCACACACACACACACTGGTGAATGCTTCACTTTACTTTTGGCTCGGGCAGAGAACAGACCTGTCTGCTCTCTCCCTTGCTTTGACTGCCATATTTAATCTGTTTTTGCTTTTTCTTTTCCAGTGTGTTTGAAGTTGGCCTCTACTACAATGCCTACTTGCCCTGGACTTCCCGGCCGCCCTTATGGGACCTTTATGTCGGCTGTCGACACCGATCCCCACACCTTATGTCCTCACTGTAGGGGCCAGCGGTATGATAGTGGTAATGTTTGTATAGAATGTAGGGAGTGGTGTACCTCCCAGTGGGAGAGGTTTGCCCGGCGCCGGAAGAAAAAGTCTAAAAGTGATCTTTCTCCTTCAGAGGCTTCTTTGAAGAGAGAAAATTCCAGGACTTCTTCTTCCGTAGCCCTTTCCTCCTCCGAAGCTCCCTCTCGAGCGGTCTCTTCCGAGAGGCCGGCGAGTGGTAGCGTAGACCGTACTGCTGTTGACCGATCCCAGGGTGCGGGAGAAGTAGTCGCCTCCCATAGCGAGGCGGCTGCCCCTCCTCCCCTGGAGGAGAATTTTAATATGTCTAATCGTGATTTGTTACAGCTTTGGGCTTCCTTGGGGCTGCAGGGTTCGCCCTCCATGGAAGCCCTGTTTGACATGATCAAACTTGATGCAGCTGTCAAACAATCGCCAACTACAGCAGGGATAGATCCTCTGTCTGTGGTTGACGTTGTTGTGACGGAGACATCTCGTGGGTCTAGTCAAACCCCCGTTCCTGTTGCTGAGGTAGCTGATGGCTTAGATTCCCCCTCCGAACACCTTTCGAGGGAGGATCTAAGTCCCACGGTCTCTCCTGCCGGTGATTCTCCCCCTCGGGGAGTTCACTTACAGAGACTCCTCTGCGGAGGCCCCTTGATGATCAGCTTGCTGATCCAACGGCCCCTCGTGGGCGTATAAGGCGGAAGGCTCGTCCTCCCCTTCGCCGTAGAGGCCTTCCTTCCCCTCACAAGGGAGTTAGGAGGCGCCTCTTCGGCTCGTCGTCACCACAGTCCTCTGCGGAGGAGACGACTCGCCGTTCGCCAATCCTGCCAGCTACCACCTTAGACCTCTCCGGGGATCGTTCGCGATCCCCTTCGGATGATGGCTGTCCTTCGGGACCCTGTGACCAGTTTCCCTCCAGACCTGCTGACTTGCCATCACCCTTTGATGTTGCGGATGCGCGTTGCGCACCACCTGATCCTGCCACTACGCAGGCACCGGGCCCTTCGTGGCTTAAGGGCCTTGAGTGCAAAACCGCGCCTCTTGCCCCTCAAGCGCCAGGTTCTTCCTGCGCGCCCTCCTGCTGCTGCCGCTGTTCCTGTCTTAGCGCCAAAGCGGTCACCTGCGCGCGTGTGCGCCCCTGTTCCTGCTACGCGCCAGGGTTCCCCTGCGCGCCCACATCCTTCTGCGCCCCGCCGCCCACCAGCAGTACCTGTTCCAGCGCGCCAGCGCCCACCTGCGCCCCAGCGTTCCTGCCTCGTCGCGCGCAGTTCAAGAGGTTCCTACGCTAGCGCACAGGCGCTCACAGGTTCCTCTGGACTCGCAGCGCCCGTCTGGAGTTACGCGCAGTTCTAGTCCCAGCGCTCACGCGCTCGCCAACACGCTGTGGCGGGATGTTGCAAAACAACCCCCACACCCTTGAATCACTCTAAACAGACCAATGTCTCCTCAATACAACCTTTCCCCTTACGTTATCAGCAGCGGGACTCTTGGACAAAAGCACAAAAACAAAACAAAACATAACCTTAAAACTATATATTTCTTAAGAACTATAATAAATCCAACCAAAATCAACAGCATCAAAAACTTACACTACATAGACTATAAATACCATTCAAATAAACGCAAAAAAAAAAAACCTAACAAACTTAAATTACTCCACACACCAACACCAAAAATAAATATATATATGAATTATCTTGTATAAATATTATGGGACACCAACACTGTCGCCACACACAAGCCGGACTGTCTTTACGGCGCACTAACACAACTCTGTGTTTAACAGTTTACTGGGTGGCAATTTGCCACAACTACTTCCCTGATTGGGATTGTGGTCATTATTAGCACCACCATCATCATCATCAACAGCAATCTGGATTTGATTCGGTCCGGGTCATCAACAATTGTACAAATCAGAGTGGTCGTATCAAATTCCTTATTACAAGCCAATTCGTCAACAATCAATAAATCCACTTTCAAAAATCGCTCTCCAAAGGAGTAAGCTTATCCAAGGAGGAATCACAGCCTGCAGAAATAAAAAAGAAAAACACTTACGAACACTCCTAACTAACTAAACTATCGCACTATAATCAAAGATAATTAATAAACTGTTCCTATCATTCACAATCATGACAAGCAAATATAAACAAAACTGTACTTACTGTTAAAATAGATAATCACTTCCTTGCTGGTAATAAAGAATAATAGTAAATCCAGCAATCACACACAACCGCCTCTATCAGCAGTCAATCAAAAAAAGCATTCGCTCCGAAACATTTACCATTCTCCTAACCTAACTAAAAGTAAACAAACAACCTCATTTATACCAACAGTCTTTCTCACTACAAACAATCGATACACTAACACTCACTCTCTCTCTCTCTCTCTCTCTCTCTCTCTCTCTCTCTCTCTCTCTCTCTCTCTCTCTCTCTCTCTCTCTCTCTCTCTCTCTCTCTCTCTCTCTCTCTCTCTCTCTCTCTCTCTCTCTCTCTCTCTCTCTCTCTCTCTCTCTCTCTCTCTCTCTCTCTCTCTCAGGATTTGGCAAACAAAAAATAAATAAAAATAGAACAAAAGTTAATCCTCCACAACGCCAGCTCGCTTCTACATCTCAGCGCGCTACCCAGGAGGCGCCTAAGCTAGTGCACGGGCGCTCACAGGCACCCCAGGGCTCTCCTTCCAGACTGCGCGATCCTGCATGCGTTCCAGCCGCGCGCGACGCTTCGGTTGCGCGCCCAGTTCCAGTTATCAAGGCGCCCCATGCAACCCTCTAGCGCACACCTGTGCGCCCTAATCCAGCCACGCGTCCTGCTCGCCCACCGCAGCAGCGCACACCAGTGCGTCCGCATCCTGATGCACGCCATGCGCGCCCACAATCACCTGCGCGCCCAGCGCGCCCACAAGTTAGTATGCTTGTCCTTTCAGACCAGCGCCTACCTACGCGCCAACGTGCCATCCTTTCCTCGCGCTATCCTGAACCGGTGCTCTCGCACCCTCGCACCCTCGCCTGGTTCTTCCGGATACGCGCCCAGGCGCCACTGACCTCTTGCACCCTCCAGTGCCGCATCAGGATGCTGCGCGTCCTCTTATCCGGCCGCCTCCCGTTCCGGCTCCTGCGCGCCACACGCCCTCGCCATCTCCTACGCGCGCCCGTGAGATTCCTGTGTCACGCGATCCTTTCGCGAGCGACCCTGATCAGGGCCCATCACGCGACCTCCTGCGCGAGCGTTGCCAGGCGGACAGGTCTTCGTCTCGTTCCCCTCCCCGCAGAACAGCGTGCTCGCCGGAGGAGGGGCTGTTCCCGGACAGGTTTAAGGACTCTTCCTTTTCAGCTTCTCAGGTGAACCCTCCAGAGGGAGTGTCTGACAGCGCGACTGTCAGCCAGCAACCCTGGTTCGGTACCCTGGTCAGAGCTCTTGTGCAGGCGATGAAGCCCGCCCTCTCTGACATGGGCCACAAATCAGTGGCAGCTTCCTTCCCCCTGAAGAGGAAGAGAGGAGTCCCTCCCATGGAAACACCTCCAAGGCCTATTTTGTTTCCTCGCAGATCCTTGCGCAAGGCTCCTTCCCCCCCCCCAGACTTTCTCTCCCTCCCCTGCGGACGAGGATTACCCATCCTCAGGAGAGTCGGACGAGCCGGACCGTTCCCCCATCGCACCAATGGGGGGAAATTCCGCCTCTCCCTGAGAAGTCTTCTCATCCAGGGGTGGAAAAGAGCCTGCACCCATCGCTACTCGAGTCCTGTATCCCGCCCAGAAGGTAACCGAAGGACTCTAAGATGATCCCTAAATCATCAACAAGGATCAGGCAGGAACCATCTAGACCTTCCGAGGATGTCCACGTGTCCCCCCAGGAAGAGCCACTGGGGACGGAAGACTTCGCTGCCAGTCCTTCAGGAGGAGAGCACCAAGAGTCAGAACACGCCTTCTGGCAAGTCCTGACCCTCATAAGGAACCTCAACGGGATCCCAGACCCTGAGATTCCTCCTCGTGAAGGTAAGGACACGGTCTTGGACCGCGTCTACGGCACCCAGAAACCCTCTAGGTCCAGTGCAGCTTTGCCCTGGTCTCAGGGGATGAAGAGTGCCAGGGACAAGGTCGAGGGCCAGCTCTCTGAGCTTGCCTCCTCCAGCAGATCCAGCGCCGGTAACAAGCTCCTCCCTCCTCTTCGAGTCCATCAGAGGAGGTACTTTGAGATCCTTGGAGTCTTGTCTGGGTCTTCCGATTCATCACTCCGTGGAAGAACTCACCGGGGGAGTCCCTCTAGAGAGACTCCAACCGGTACGTGTCCTACTCAGCTACTGAGATCCTAAGCCAGGAGAAGGTCGCTAAGTGTGCCATGCAGGCAACTTCGTGGCTTGACATCTGGCTGGGGTCTCTGGGCATCCTGGTGCAATCTGAGGACCTCTCCAAAGAAAGCACCAGGAAGGCACTGGAGACTTTCTTGCTCTCAGGCACGCGGACCATTGAGTTTCTGGTCCACCAAGTCTCGAGCTTGTGGGCCAATACGATTCTCAAACGTTGGGACGCTGTGGCTGAGAGGTTCCTCCAGAAGGTTCCCAGTTTGGAGATTAGCAGGCTCAGACACTCTTCCGTGTTCGGTAAGAGTTTGTTTGAGCCTAAGGATGTGGAGCTTACCGCTGAGAGGTGGAGGAAGTCCAACCAGGATTCCCTTATCCATAGGGCCCTGACATCGAGGCCCTACAAAGCTCCAGCGGCTCAACAGCCCCATCCAGCTAAGGACACGAAGAAGACCACTGCAGCGAAGCCGAAGGTGTCTAAGCCCTTTCCTGCCAAGAGCAGAAGGAGCAAGAAGTCCTCCAGGGGAGGCAAGAACCCTAGAGGTAACAGCCGAGGCCATAAACGCTATGGTTGGTAGTCCCCCTGCATGTCCACCAGTGGGGGGATGCCTACAAAGTTGCGCGACAAGGTGGCAGCAACTCGGGGCAGATACCTGGGCGATTTCCGTGATCGCTCAGGGTTATCGCGTCCCGTTCACAGCCTCTCTACCTCCCCTGACAGCGAATCCAGTGTCGTTGAGCTCTCTTGCCATGGGATCAGCAAGAGGGCAAGCCCTTTGGGCAGAAGTCCAGACCATGTTGAAGAAGGACGCTCTCCAGGAGGTTGTAGACGGGTCCCCAGGCTTCTACAGTCGACTCTTTCTTGTGAGAAAGGCGTCTGGAGGCTGGAAACCAGTCATCGACCTCTCAACCCTGAACGGGTTTGTCAAGCAGACTCCGTTCAGTATGGAGACAGCAGACACGGTCAGACTCGCAGTGAGACCACAAGACTTTATGTGTACACTGGACCTGAAGGACGCATACTTCCAGATCCCAGTCCATCCGTCTTCAAGGAAGTACCTAAGATTTTGCCTAGACAACAAGATCTACCAGTTCAAGGTGCTGTGCTTCGGTCTCTCCACAGCCCCTCAGGTGTTCACCAGAGTGTTCACTCTGATCTCTTCGTGGGCTCACAGGATCGGCATCTGTCTCCTTCGTTATCTGGATGACTGGCTGATCCTAGCGGACTCGGAGGCAACCCTTCTTCGCCACCGAGACAAGCTCCTCAAAGTTTGCCAGGATCTAGGGATCATGGTAAACCTCGAGAAGTCCTCTCTGCAGCCCTTTCAGAAACTGGTATATCTAGGCATGATCATAGACACCAATCTCCACAAAGCCTTCCCATCAGACGACAGGATAGCAAGGCTGAGGAAGGTCACGAGGTCTTTCCTCAATCGAGAAGAACTCCCAGCCCAATCATGGCTACGTCTCCTCGGCCACATCTCCTCTCTGGCCCGTGTCGTTCCCAACGGTCGCCTCAGAATGAGATCCCTCCAGTGGCAACTCAAGTCACGGTGGAATCAAGGTCACGATTCCCTGGACACTTTGATCCCTATGGGTCCTGCGGAACGGACGGACCTCCAGTGGTGGGTAGCGGACAAGAACCTACGAAAGGGAGTGGATCTTCTCGTCCTTCCCCCGGATTTGATGTTGTTCTCGGACGCATCAAAGAAAGGGTGGGGGGCCCACGTTCTGAACCACAGGACCTCAGGCCTGTGGTCAGAATCAGAAAAGTACCTTCACATTAACC
This sequence comes from Palaemon carinicauda, assembly GCF_036898095.1. NCBI lineage: Eukaryota > Metazoa > Arthropoda > Malacostraca > Decapoda > Palaemonidae > Palaemon > Palaemon carinicauda. Next base: position 102,944,915 of record NC_090741.1, on the reverse strand, counting down.
TGCTAGAAATGAAGGCCGTGTTCCTGGCACTTCAGAAGTTCCACCAAGTCCTGGCGGGCCACTCTGTAGTGGTGATGAGCGACAACACCACAGTGGTGGCTTATATCAACAAGCAGGGAGGTACCTTTTCGGAACAGCTATCCCATCTTGCAGTAGAGATCCTGAGATGGTCTGAAGTACACTCGATCTCGCTAGGAATGTGCTCGCCGACAGTCTGAGCAGAGCGACGCAGATAGTGAGTACCGAGTGATCTTTGGATCCTCAAATAGCCAACAAAGTCCTGACTTTGTGGGGTTCCCCGACGGTGGATCTGTTTGCTACAGCGCTGAATTTCAAGCTCCCGCTGTACTGCTCCCCGGTCCCGGACCTCAAGGCTCTCTGGAAGGATGCCTTCCAACAACGGTGGGACAACGTCGATGTGTACGCCTTTCCCCCGTTCTGTCTGATGAGGAGGGTGCTCAACAAGACCAGAATATCAGTCAATCTTTCAATGACCCTGATATCTCCGCTATGGCATCACGCAGAATGGTTCCCGGACCTTCTGCAACTCCTCACGGAGGTTCCGAGAGAACTCCCTCCACGTCACGAGCTACTCAAACAACCACACGCTAACATCTTCCACAAAGCCGTAGCTTCGCTTCGACTTCACGCCTGGAGACTATCCAGCATCACCTCACAGAGAGAGGATTTTTGCAACAAGTTGCGAACAGGATGTCTGGTCACCTGCGCAAGTCATCCGCAGGGGTCTACCAGGCGAAGTGGCGAGTCTTCTTTGGTTGGTGTCGTGGAAGGGGTATCTCTCTCCTCGATGCCACTATTCCAGCAATAGTGGAGTTCCTTGTGTATTTGCGGGAGGAAATGCGCCTTTCAGTCTCGGCAGTGAAAAGCTTTCGCTCAGCCTTAAGTCTTGCCTTCAGGCTTAAAGGAATGGACATTTCTTCCTCGCTGGAACTTTCCCTTCTCATATGGAGTTATGAACTTACCTGGCCTCAGTCGGAAGTGAGACCCCCTCCATGGAACGTGGTTCGAGTTCTCAGGTCTCTGAAGAGACCTCCCTACGAACCATTGCGCCAGGCTTCAGATCGCCACCTTACCTGGAAGACGGTTTTCCTGCTAGCATTGGCCTTGGCCAAGCAAGCCAGTGAGCTACATGGTCTCTCGTACGACATCGCCCATTCAAGGGGATGGGGGAGGTAACGTTCAGGTTCGTCCCTGAGTTTGTTGCCAAGACTCAGAATCCGGGAGTGCCGGACCCTAGGTTTGACTCTTTCCAGGTTTCGAGTCTCCGTTCTGTAACAGATGACCCAGACCATCTCCTACTTTGCCCAGTGAGTAGTCTGAGGTTGTATCTTAAAAGAACAGCTGCAGTTCGTCCCCAGGTGCGAGCCCTGTTCGTGAGCACCGTGAAGACGAAGAGGAGGGTCACCAGGAATACCATCTCGGCCTGGATTCGCAAGGTGATACGTCTGGCCTTGAATCCTGACCCTCCTCCGTCACGTTGCCCTAGAGCGCATGATGTCAGGGGCATAGCTACGTCCCTGGCTTTCAAGAAAAATTATTCAGCGACGCAGGTCCTTCAAGCTGGGGTGTGGAAGCGTCAGACCACCTTCACGGCCCACTACCTGCAAGACGTGACACACAGGAGGCTCGATACGTTCTCTATCGGCCCTGTGGTGGCTGCACAACAGCTGGTCTAACCTCAGGCTCCTTAATGGACAAGTAGCAGAAGGTTGAGGGCATTGTTACCCGGTTTTAGTCTGCGTGAATGAAAAGATCTGTCTGGCCCTTATTCTTTTCTTCATCCTCTCCTCCCTTGGAGAAAGCAGCATCCTGGGTTCTTTGCACAGCTGACCTCGAACCTCTGCAGGTAAGCCATGCTCCCTTGTGTTCCTAGTATTAAATGTAATACTGTCATGTCCCCATACCCTGACGAGGTGGTATTGGGAGAGTCCTAGCCTAGATTTCCATCTGAAGAACTCCAGGTCAACTTCCTAGGGCGAGTCACTTCTCACCTTCACACACAGCTTATGTAGGCCACAGCAGTTTCACAGCATGCCAGCAAGGTGCAGGGACCCCTTATTTCTTGAGTACTTACACACTCGAATTTGGGGTCCCCGGGCAAGCCAAAGCCAGTATGGCAGGGACTTACCTCCCTTCCTAAGGGTTGAGTCACCCCATGTAAATAGCGTGGTTTGTATTTCAGTTACGGAACAAATGACAAATTCGTAGATAATTTGTATTTTTCCTAACTATACAAACCTTAGCTATTTACACATATTTGCCCATCAGCCCTGTCCCCCGGGATAAGTCCTATCTCTAAGCAAAGTGAAGCATTCACCGGTGTGTGTGAGGGTGGGGGTAGCTAGCTACCCCTCCCTACCCCTTGCTAACTAGCGGCGGGGTAGTAAACCCTCGTTAAAACTTTTATGGCTCGTCATTCAGCTATGCCGAAGTAATTACCCCATGTAAATAGCTAAGGTTTGTATAGTCAGGAAAAATACAATTTTCAATATTAAACTTAGCCGGTGATTATATAAGCTGCAGCTCTGCTGCCCGACAGAAAAACTCTACGTTCAAAATACGCCAGCGATCGCTATGCAGGTAGGGGGTGTACATCAACAGCGCCGTCTGTCGAGCAGGCACTCAGTACTCAATGTAAACACAGAACTCAATTTTCTCTCTGTCGTGCCACCGGCAAGACCTACTAATTCGCTGTTGCTTACTGGATTGGTTTTCACATATTTTGGTGAAGTACACATTTCTAGTTATTAGCTTTCGCTTTGCAGACGTTATCTTCAATACATCCTTGCATTCTTTTATTGATTTTGGATTATTTGTTGACGACTTTGGATAGATTTTGAATTCCCCTTTGACTAATTCAAGATGGCTGACCCTTCTCAAGTCCCTAAATTCAGGAAGTGTAATGCTAGGGACTGTTCAAGGCGTCTTCCGAGGGCCTCTATCGATCCTCACACCATTTGTTCCAATTGTCGGGATAAGACCTGTCAATTGGAAGATCGATGTGAGGAATGCGTTGGGCTTTCGGAATTCGATTTCATCGAATTCCAGAAATACACACGTAGGCTAGAGAGAGATAGGGTCAGGAGAAGTTCATCTCGCTCCGTTGATTTTTCCTCTCCTCATGCCCCACAACCTATTCCTTCCCCTGTAGTGGTTGCTCCTGATCCCCCTTCTAGCACTCAACAACCTTCGATGGCAGATATGATGCGTGCCATCCAGGCTCTGGGTGAGAGAGTCGAGTCATTGGTGAGTGACCGTAACCAACTCATGGCAGACGTCAAGGAGTTGAAGTGTAAGAGTGCAGTGGGTAGTGACAAAGTGAGTGGTAGTGTTGTGGAAAGTGTTGTAAATAGTGTTGCGCTTGAGGGTTCGTCTGTTCGTGCCTGTCGTCCTCCCAGTCCGGGACCTCTTGCAAGCTCCCAAGCCCAGGGGAGAAGCAATGTCGTACGACCAAAGGGTTCGAGAGGCTTTAATCAGCGAACAGACGTTCCCTCCGTGGTTTCGGACGTATCTAACCAAGATCGCCCCACCCACAAGAAGACGAGAGAGCCCATTTATTCCTCGTCTGCGGAAGATGTTTCTCGAAAGAAACAATGGACCAAGGTCTCGCGGCCTCTTAAACGCAAGTCGGTCCCTTCCGCGCAAGTCCAACGGCCCAGTTGTAGCCACTGGGTCAGTTCGGACTCGCTGCAGTCTTCCGATGACTGCACACCTCCTAAGAGAGGCAAAGCGGTACCACATCAGGCAGTAACACCGTCTGTTGCCGCACCTGCTACTGTAGACCCTAAGTGGTCTTTGCTGCAGACCATGCAGACACAGTTGACGTCATTAATGCAGGACTTTCGTGCGGAGAAGGTTGACGCTGCACCAACCGCTAGCCTACAACCACCCACGGTTGTGCGTCCAGTGGACGCTGAGGCTACCTTCTCCCGCACTCCAGCTGTGAGAGTCCCGCCACCCATGCGTTCCAGTGTACCCTGCCAGCCGCATGTTGACGTTCAGCGACGCACGGAACCTTCCGTTGACGTTCGCGAGTTACAACAACAACTTAAGTTGTTTTGTTTTGACGCGGTGCGTCAACCTCTGCAACCCTGTGTGGTTACCACTACTCGCCCACAGCAGACTAGACAGTCTGGAGTAGACGCTTTGCGCCCCCGCGCTGCTATGGTTGTTGCCAGCTCACAGACTGGGCAACAGTTTCATGACGTTGCGTCCGGTTCAGTCACGCATGCACCCGTGCTGCCGGACTCAGCTGACCAGCCAATTCCTACTCCTTTGCCGCTTCCTCCTCAGTATTCAGATGATGGACTCTCTGATGATGACGACGCTGCACACATTGACGACCCGCATACGGACATCGACAAACCCAAGACCACGCAACCCTCCTTGGACTTTAGGAAAGTTCTTGCACTGTTCACGGAGATGTATCCTGATCAGTTTGTTTCTGCGGCCCCACGCTCTCCTCCATCTGAGTTCGCTTTAGGCACGCAGTCATCCGCGCCTGCCTTTACGAAGCTCGTCCTCGCCCGCTCGTCTAAGAGAGCTTTACGAGTGTTGGGAGAATGGATGCAGTCCAAAAAGCACCTTGGGAAGACAGCATTCACGTTTCCCCCTGCGAAACTCTCTTCCAGATCGAGCGTCTGGTATGCCACGGGAGAAGTTCTCGGCTTGGGAGTTCCTGCCTCTGCCCAGGGCGACTTCTCAAGTCTAGTAGACTCTCCCCGCAGGCTAGCCATGAGACGCTCCAAGATTTGTTGGACTCCTTCAGACTTAGACCATCTGATGAAAGGAGTGTTCAGAGCCTTCGAGGTTTTTAACTTTTTGGATTGGTGTTTGGGAGCGTTGAGCAGGAAGATCTCCCCTTCTGACAAGGAAACTTCCATGCTCATTATGTCCTGCATGGACAAGGCCATACGAGACGGTTCCAGTGAGCTTGCGGCTTCGTTCGTTTCCGGGGTCCTCAAGAAACGGGAAAACCTTTGCTCCTTCTTGTCAGCTGGAGTAACACAGTGTCAGAGATCGGAACTTATGTTTGCTCCTCTCTCAAAGTGCCTTTTCCCAGAGGAGTTGATAAAGGAGATTGCTGCCTCCTTGATTCAAAAAGACACGCATGACCTGGTTGCGTCATCTGCCCGCAAAGCCACCCCTTTGCCTACCGTGTCTAGACCCAGGATGGACACTCCAGCGTCCAGATTCATTCCGCCCTTTCGTGGCAGAGCCTCCAGCAGAGGAGGTGCTCGTGCCGAAGGGAGACGTGGGAATAAGAAGAAAGGTACCAAGTCCTTTAAGGGCAGAGTCTGACTGCCACCTTCTTCAGACAGCAGTGGGAGCCAGACTCAAGAACTTCTGGCAGTCCTGGGAGAAAAGGGGCGCAGATGCACAATCTGTGAAGTTGCTCAGAGAAGGGTACAAGATCCCGTTTGTACGCAAACCCCCTCTAGCAACGTCTCCCATCGATCTCTCTCCCAGGTACAGAGAGGAGGACAAGAGACTAGCTTTGAAGCAAGAGGTGTCTCTCTTACTAGAAAAGGGAGCGGTAGTCAAAGTCCGGGACCATCAATCCCCGGGCTTCTACAACCGTCTCTTCTTAGTGGTAAAGAAGACAGGAGGGTGGAGGCCGGTGCTAGACGTCAGTGCTCTGAATGTCTTTGTCACAAAGCAGACGTTCGCCATGGAGACCACAAAGTCTGTTCTAGCAGCGGTCAGGAAGGAAGATTGGATGGTCTCTTTAGACCTAAGGGACGCTTACTTTCACGTCCCCATCCACCCAGATTCCCAACCTTTTCTAAGGTTCGTTTACGGGAAGGTTGTCTACCAATTTCAAGCCCTGTGCTTTGGCCTAAGCACGGCTCCTCTTGTCTTTACGAAACTGATGAGGAATATTGCCAAATTCCTGCATTTAGCGGACATCAGAGCCTCCCTCTATTTGGACGACTGGCTTCTAAGAGCTTCTTCCAGTCGTCGCTGTCTGGAGAATCTAAAGTGGACTCTAGATCTGACCAAGGAATTGGGTCTCCTGGTCAATATGGAAAAGTCCCAACTGGTCCCATCCCAAACTATAGTGTACTTAGGGATGGAGATTCACAGTCAAGCTTTTCGGGCTTTTCCGTCGGCCCCCAGAACAAGTCAAGCCCAAGGATGCATCCAGAACATGCTAAAGAAGGACCGATGTTCAGTCGGACAGTGGATGAGTCTGATAGGGACGCTTTCATCCCTGGAACAGTTCATTGCGTTAGGGAGACTGCACCTCCGTCCCCTTCAATTTCACCTAGCTGTTCACTGGAAAAAGGACAAGACGCTAGAAGCGGTCTCGATCCCCATTTCCGAGAAGATGAAGTCATCACTGACTTGGTGGAAGGAGAACATCAACCTCAGAGAGGGTCTGCCCCTGGCTGTTCAGACCCCCAACCACGTTCTCTTCTCGGACGCATCGGACACGGGCTGGGGTGCGACATTAGACGGTCGGGAATGCTCGGGAACTTGGAACTCGAATCAAAGAACGTTACATATCAACTGCAAGGAGCTACTGGCAGTTCATCTGGCCTTGAAAAGCTTCAAGTCCCTCCTTCTAGGCAAGGTGGTGGAGGTGAACTCAGACAACACCACGGCCTTGGCGTACATCTCCAAGCAAGGAGGGACCCATTCTATGACGTTGTACGAGATCGCAAGGGACCTCCTCACTTGGTCAAGAGATCTAAACCTGTCTCTAGTAACGAGGTTCATTCAAGGCAACATGAATGTCATGGCGGACTGCCTCAGTCGGAAGGGTCAAATCATCCCAACAGAATGGACCCTACACAAGGATGTGTGCAAGAGACTATGGGCCACATGGGGCCAACCTACCATAGATCTCTTTGCAACCTCGATGACCAAGAGGCTCCCAATTTATTGCTCACCAATCCCGGACCCAGCAGCAGTTCATATAGATGCCTTTCTACTGGATTGGTCCCATCTAGACCTTTATGCATTCCCCCCGTTCAAGATTGTCAACAAGGTACTGCAGAAGTTCGCCTCTCACGAAGGGACAAGGTTGACGTTAGTTGCTCCCCTCTGGCCCGCGAGAGAATGGTTCACCGAGGTACTTCAATGGCTGGTGGACGTTCCCAGAACTCTTCCTCTAAGATTGGACCTTCTACGTCAGCCACACGTAAAGAAGGTACACCCAAGCCTCCACGCTCTTCGTCTGACTGCCTTCAGACTATCGAAAGACTCTCGAGAGCTAGAGGCTTTTCGAAGGAGGCAGCCAGGGCGATTGCTAGAGCAAGGAGGACATCCACTCTTAGAGTCTACCAGTCGAAGTGGGAAGTCTTCCGAAGCTGGTGCAAGTCGGTATCAGTATCCTCAACCAGTACCTCTGTAACCCAAATAGCTGACTTCCTATTATACCTGAGGAAGGAAAGATCTCTTTCAGCTCCCACAATCAAAGGTTACAGAAGCATGTTGGCAGCAGTCTTCCGTCACAGAGGCTTAGATCTTTCTAACAACAAAGATCTACAGGACCTCCTTAAGTCTTTTGAGACCTCGAAGGAGCGTCGTTTGGCTACACCGGGTTGGAATTTAGACGTGGTACTAAGATTCCTTATGTCAGAAAGGTTCGAGCCACTACAATCAGCCTCCTTTAAAGATCTCACTTTAAAGACTCTTTTCCTCGTTTGCTTAGCAACAGCTAAAAGAGTCAGTGAGATACACGCCTTCAGCAGGAACATCGGATTTTCATCTGAAACGGCTACATGTTCTTTACAGCTTGGTTTTCTAGCCAAAAACGAACTACCTTTTCGTCCTTGGCCGAAATCGTTCGATATTCCAAGCCTTTCAAATTTGGTTGGAAATGAACTAGAAAGAGTCTTATGCCCTGTTAGAGCTCTTAAGTTCTATTTAAGACGAACTAAACTTTTACGAGGACAGTCAGAAGCTTTATGGTGTGCTATTAAGAAACCTTCTTTACCTATGTCAAAGAATGCAGTTTCCTATTATATCAGACTGTTGATACGAGAAGCTCATTCCCATCTGAATGAGGAAGACCATGCTTTGCTGAAGGTAAGGACACATGAAGTTAGAGCTGTCGCAACTTCAGTGGCCTTTAAACAAAATAGATCTCTGCAGAGTATAATGGACGCAACCTATTGGAGAAGCAAGTCAGTGTTCGCGTCTTTTTATCTTAAAGATGTCCAGTCTCTTTACGAGAACTGCTACACCCTGGGACCATTCGTAGCAGCGAGTGCAGTAGTGGGTGAGGGCTCAACCACTACATTCCCCTAATTCCATAACCTTTTTTAATCTTTCTCTTGAAATGTTTTTTATTGTTGTTTTTTGGGTTGTCCGGAAGGCTAAGAAGCCTTTCGCATCCTGGTTGATTTGGCGGGTGGTCAAATTCTTTTCTTGAGAAGCGCCTAGATTAGAGGTTTTGATGAGGTCCTTTAGTATGGGTGGCAACCCTTGATACTTCAGCTCCTAGGAGTCGCTCAGCATCCTAAGAGGATCGCGAGGCTCAGTAAGGAAGACGTACTTAAAAAGGCAGAGTAATTGTTCAAGTCGACTTCCTTACCAGGTACTTATTTATTTTATGTTTGTTATTTTGAATAACTGCTAAAATGAAATACAAAATACTTAGCTCATAATAATGTAAACAAGTAATGCTGGTCTCTACCCACCCCCCTGGGTGTGAATCAGCTTATATAATCACCGGCTAAGTTTAATATTGAAAAATGTTATTTTTATTAATAAAATAAATTTTTGAATATACTTACCCGGTGATTATATATTAAAGGACCCTCCCTTCCTCCCCAATAGAGACCCAGTGGACCAAGGAGAAAATTGAGTTCTGTGTTTACATTGAGTACTGAGTACCTGCTCGACAGATGGCGCTGTTGATGTACACCCCCTACCTGCATAGCGATCGCTGGCGTATTTTGAACGTAGAGTTTTTCTGTCGGGCAGCAGAGCTGCAGCTTATATAATCACCGGGTAAGTATATTCAAAAATTTATTTTATTAATAAAAATAACATATTATCTACGAATTTGTCATGTTTCCCTGGTGTAACAGAAGTGGCACAGTGGCTTACAACCATTGAGGGCAGAACTCTAAACAAATATCTAGAAAGAGCAGCTGTTGATAGAAGCTCCTAAACAAATATTCATATAAAAATCAGCTGCTGAATGCAACATTAAAGATAGAAAAGCACTGTGAGAGTGAAGACCACCACGCCAGCTTATTTCTTGAAACCAGTGTGCCTTTCCCTGAATCAATTAATCATTTCCAGTTCTTTACATAACAGTTTAATATCCCAGCAAGTTTCACCAATTTATGATTAATATTGTGGCTGTATGCTTGATGAATGGAATTTGACATTTTGCTTGACCTTGTCCCTGGACTCGACCTTGACCTTCAACCTTAGCATGTATGAATTGGCGTAGATTTTCATACTCTCAAATATGAACCAAGTTTGAAGTCTCTGTGACAACAATGTCTAAACTTATGGCTGATTACGTGAATTGGACATTTTGCTTGACCGTGACCTTGACCTTTGACAAAAAATCAGCAGGGTCTGGACATTGGCTACCCTTAAAGTTTGACTGCCACTGAAACGTTTTATCTGCCACCACATGGTCCCTTGTTTCTGGGGATGAATATTTGACCTTATTCCTGGGATATTTGTTTCAATATATGAAAAGAACCAATTACACTGAGGGGAAAACATCTTTCAGTGAAAAGTCTAAAACATGTAGGAATACCTGTCTTTTTTTTTCTCACTGGAACACTTAGAAGTCTCTAGAATGCTCCTTTTCCAAGGTTTTTTTTCCCAGGATCAAAATGGTGATCATTAGACTAACACTCGCTGTCTAGTTTCTTGTACTCTATAAAAATAAAAAGAAAAATTATGAGATAATTGAGATGAACAAGAGCACAAACAGCCTGACATAACTAAATAGATTTAAAAGAATTAAAGTTAAATCTTGTTTAGTACTAAATTCTAAATAATTTGTATTTTTTCTAAATGGTCTTTTTTTCACACTGTAAATAGAAAAGTGTATGATGTTTATTAGTTATACAGTACAGTATTTTCACAACTATCTAGAACATAAAGATTATATGGTAAGTGGATGAAAATGTTTACTGTTGGTTACAAGGTCTGTGATAAAAAAGAACTTTTAAATCATGAAGATTTCCATGGAAAGATTTGAAATTTTAGCACAAGCACTTATTCTTGTGATTAATCTAGTAGGAGTTATAGATACTTTGATTTAGATTGTTAGAGGGAAGACGCCACAATTATTGCGATTGTTAATTGTTGATTCTAGTGCAAGCAGAAAGTTCTTCAGGTAGTTATTTACCAGTATTTTAAATAGGTATCTAGCATTTGTAAAATCCAGATTTATTGCTTGTAATATCACAACAAAATGTTTTGGAGTAATCTTTATTATACAGAAGGCTTTTTTACACATACAGTACAGTATACTGTACTGCCTTCTTTCCAGCACAGTGTGGCTCATATAAGTAGTGCAATTAAGTGAGCGACACAGCAGGTGAGATGAGGAATTCCAAGTGATAATGTAGATCATACCTATTTGTTATTTATTAATTTTACATCATTATTTAGTTTTGCTTAATTTTTGTATCCCTCTTATTTAGTACATTGTTTCAATTTTTTGCCATATACATAATGTAGCTCTCCCAGTTAGGACCATTGTAATTGTAGCCTTCTGATTTTCTAATTAGTGTTGCAGGTTGGTTTATTTTGATAATGATGATGATAGTAAATCTTACTTGACACTTCACTCCATTCAAATTGTGGGGTGTTATTAAGGGAATTGGATGATTTTGGTAATATTTTTGTAGCATGGAACATTAAATAGTTTTAGATAATTTCTGATGTTTCATATAAATTTTCTTTATCCAAATAGGAAACCAGTTTAAAAAATGCTGAGGCTATCATTCGTCATGGTCTGCAGCGGTACACGGACCAGGTCGGCATGTTATGGAATTCGTTAGCTGAGTACTACATAATTAGTACTTTGTTTGAAAGAGCCAGAGATGTTTATGAAGAAGCTCTGCGGAGTGTTATGACAGTGAGAGACTTTACGCAAGTTTTTGATGCTTATGCCCAATTTGAAGAACTGATGTTGAAGCAGCGCATGGAAGAAGTTGCTTTAATGGATGGAGATGAAGAGGAGGAAACTGAATTAGAGCTAAGGTAGGATTTCATATGATCTTGAAATGTGGTGATTATTTATACTCTCAATGCAACAAATCTAAAGTAGCATCATTTATAGTTTCAACGATAAAATATGCAAGGATTTTCACAGCTCGTTTATAAAGAGGTGGATGTTCCAGTATCTTTGAGAGTTGAGGTGATGCTGCTTCAGATTTGTTGTATTGCGATTTTCTTTGAAAAAGTCACACAAACTTCTGCCTATACAGTTTACTCATAACATGAATGATAGTTACCAATAAAATCAAATGATCTTGGTTCAATTATATGTTTACAATTTTGATAGTGTGAAGAATTTTCCTTTCAGTATTAACAGTTCATATATAACTTTATGAACCTAAGGCCAAAGAATGTTTTTGGGTAAGGGTATAAGTAGTCTAGCAATGGATAATGCTTAACTTCTTTTTCTGCCTTGGATTATTTTGATTATTTTTGAGGTTAGAACAGAAATAGTATGTTATTCTCTGTTCATTAATCAGTTACTTTGACCTTATAATAGATATAATCTATTTCATGGTTGATATAATTGTTTGGTACTGTAATTGATACTGGAAGTTGTAAATGATTAGGGAAAAATTTTAACATGTGGCAATGGCTTATGTAACATTGCACAATTAAAAGCCCCCATAGCCTAGCTTAGACTACCTCTGCACATACTGAAATGAAGACATTTGGCCTACAAGTTGAAGAGCGCTTGGAAATGCAATGGCAAAGCTTAAAGTGAATACTGTATGCATAATTCCTGTTAGAAAAGGAGTTTAACAATAAATGAAAAATCTACTTAGAGTTAATTCATAATAAGTCTAAGGAAATGTTAATTGCATATTATTGTTGGTCTTTTGAGATGTAGTTAACTTAATCCTGTTTGTAGGCTTATGACTAGATTAACATTGAAACTTTTCCAGTCTTCCATAATCATTTATTCAAAACCATAAAGTTTTTTTGCTATTTCAATGCCATGGGGCAAATTTGCCAAATATCAAGCTTGTGCATGGAATTTAGTTGCTGAATCTCAGGAGGGCAAGTGACTTTAATAACATGTAAATATTATTTTTTGGGGTTAATGTTCTGTGTGGTCTCCAGGGACATTTTTCCTGTGAAAGTGTAGAACAAGGAATCCAATGCAACATAAATGCCAAAGAAATATTTCCTCCCTTGCTCTAGGGCCAGTGTATCAACATGTAAAGTATGGATTCATACATAAGAGAGACCATTGAGTTCAGTATGGATTCATACATTAGAGAGACCATTGAGTTCAGGCTCTATTGAACTCGTCAGAGCACCTTTGGTTTGCTGAAAACTGTATGCTTTGGGTGACGCCATTATTAAGTCATCACCACTTAGACAAAAGAGACAGCCTTGCCTGCACATCAACTTCTGGCAGCCAATCACCATGTCTTATTTTGTCTTTCTAGAAAACTAACATTATGGTCCCTGTGAAGTGAGAAATCATAGATACGGTTAAGTAAAACGAATCAAGTTTGGTTGGTTTTCCTCTATTTTTTATACTAGTGTTAACATAATATGTTTAGATTTGGTCAAATGCATCGACAATGGAGTAATTGTGCGTCTGTAATTCCAATTTGTATGGCGTTTGTGGCCGTTACCCTCAGCTTCAAGAAACATTGAAGAGTCTTGGTTCTCCACCCTTCCTAGTATTAAAATTTCACATCCCTTTTTAATTGAATATTTAGAATATTTAATTGCCAGCATAATTCGTTTTTCCATCTTGGTTATTATGAGCTTAATTAATGAATAGTTATTTTATTGATACAGATGTAGGTAACTGTCAGTAGTTATCTATTTTGTAGTAACAAGACGATACCTTGACTTATTTAATTTATGAATAACAAAATTGGTGGATAGTATTCAGCCTCAGTGAGGTTAGGCCAGGGGAGAAATTGTCAGTTATTCAGGCTATATACAGTAGTATCATTGGGTTATATAGTAATATTTAGCAATAAGATTATTTTGAACAAGTGAATAACTCATCAATCCGCATTTAACTAGTATTTTCTCGTACAGGAATATGTATGTAAACATGAATAGTTGTGAAAAGGTATCTGTTCCCTCCTATACCCCAAGGGTCAAGAGTGAGGGGGAGAAAAACTAGCCTGGAGCCTTTCCCCTTAATAGGAAGTTTTGTCCTCAACCTTCCATATTCATCTGATATAAGTATTGGAGGGATAAGGGGGGTTACGAATTAACCGTACAGTATATGGTTAGCAAGATCTCTCTCACTAGTAACTTTGTAAGCCACTGGTTCAACTACAGAGTAGTTAAGGAGAGGGCTAATCTAGATGACCCCCTTTGCTTACCAGCCCCGAGAAGTTGACACTCTATGTGATAGATAGGAGAAGGGGTAAGTCGTCTATGTTTGCTAAATAATTTCAGTTGAGTACTTCCCCATAGTAAAGAAATTATCTTCCTATTTGAAAACTTGATAGGCTCAAGTTAATGTGTTGACTATTGGTTTGGTAAACCATAAATTTAACTACAATGTACTGTACTAGGGCAATAAGAGTATAATCCTTGGCCTTCTCACTGAATACTGCCCATATATGATTGTTAGGGGAAGGGTCCAATCATTTGTTGAGCCTATCTCTTTTAGAAATGTGGCCATGATAATTGAGTAAGGGATGGGAGATATATGCTTCTCTTGGATGATATAGAAATAATTGAGATTTTCAAATAACAAAATATTGTTACAGATAAATGAAAGTAAAACCAAGAGTGTGTGTGTTGGATGTAATAACCCAGCTATCTCTAAGTGGGTTCACAAGTTTTATTGCTATCATAGTGTCTGTTTTGCTTCTTGCTTCTCTGTCAATTGCATTTTTTGTTTGCAGTGGATCCATTCTGCTTGGATTCAGCATCCACTTGCAAAAGGCTTGAAAGATAAGATTGTTTTTCTCCTTTCAGAGTGAGTGAAAGGATTTGCTAAGATTTATGGGTCTGGTGGGACCTTAGGGATCTTATCTACCCTGCAATTCCAGATGTAGCAGTTAAGGGTTGTGGAGATGGGGTTGTAGTGGACCAGGCTCTTTTCCAGGTAATAGATTTTGTTTCTGAGGACTCTTAGATGCCAAAGAGAATGCAAACTTACCACAGGGGCCCTTAGAGGTTTCTGTCTTCCCTGAGAGTTATACCTTGGGAGCTTCCCCAATGTCTAGGCTGCTCTCTTAAGTCTGCTACCACCCAGGATTTTGTTAGGCAGGTTACTGGTCCACCCGGATTTGGTACACTTGCATCTCCCCTGGATGCGTTGGTTATCTCTAAGATAGTCAAGTCTTCTATCCGCTCTCTCTCTCTCTACAGTCAGACCACTGAAGTTGCTGGCCATCCAGGGATTTTCTGCCCTCTACCTGCTTCCTTTCTGTCCCAGACAGTGGTTGGGCCTTCCAATTATCAGTGTCCTGGGAAGGTTCCAGTGGTGGCTGTTAGTTTTGATCTGAGTATTGTGGATTTGATGGTGAGGGAGGTGGCTTCTTCCTTAGATGTAGAGGAGGGACTTAGTAGGAAACCCCCGGTGACCCTGTGATGGATGTGCCACTTGGCCGGAGTTGAATATTTTTTAGGGGTAAAAGTACGGACTTGCCATTCATTGATATAAAATTTGAGAACCTTTTCGCATTTTTCAAATCCTGATGTAGGTTCATGGATTTGTCTCTTAAGGCGTGGCCCCGGTTAACCCAAAAGAGGTAGTCCTGATGCCCTTCAAGTTTGCCTTGAATACCAGAGGCAGTTTTAGAGGCAGGAAGTTTCCTTTTAGATCACTGTTTGCTTGATGCTTTTGAGGTCAAAATGACAATGCCTTGCTAAAAATCTTACATTTTTTCCAATATGATGAAGATGGTATCTGAGTTGATGAGGGAGATGCTGCTTAGAGGAGATTTTAGTCAACCAAAGAATGTAGTCCTTTTTAAGGGGGTACAGTATATCCAAAATAGTTTTGGGATATTCACTGAGCTAAAAAATAGGATACTTGAGTAGGCAGCAACCAGTTGGATGACCATTTTTCTTTTGGTTCCAGACCATCCTAGGACTGAAGAATTCAGTGC
Organism: Palaemon carinicauda; assembly: GCF_036898095.1. Taxonomy (NCBI): domain Eukaryota; kingdom Metazoa; phylum Arthropoda; class Malacostraca; order Decapoda; family Palaemonidae; genus Palaemon; species Palaemon carinicauda. The sequence continues at coordinate 102,929,622 of NC_090741.1, read as the reverse complement.
TCTGCAAGACTCTTATGAACCTAGTGTCTGTCATGTCCTCTTTGGAAGTGAGAGCTATATGAGATCCCAGTTGGGCACCTCTGCAGTAGTAAAACTATGGTACAATAATACCTTGACGTACGAGTGCTCCAACATACAAGCATTCTAAGATATGAGTCAGGCTCCGAGCAAAATTTTTCATTGAGATACGAGCACAATATTGAGGTATGAGCACGCTCACAGATGCTTAACGCTAGATGGCTGAGCGCAGCCATTCCCAACCGGGGTTCCGTAATATCATAGGGTTTCGTGAGAATTCGTGTTTTATCAATTATTTTTTTATTTATATATTTTTTCTTCGTTTAAACATAGTGTGAGAAGTAGTAGGCCTATATTTTTTCTTCAATTTTACCAAAGGTAGGTGTTAAAACGGTGATGAAATGTTTTGTCCAGTATGCAAGCAGTGTGGTTCGAGGCAGCATATTTCATGAAGCACTTTCGTATTGCTCTGTTCTACAGATTTCGTAACTTATGAGGTGATCAGTTAGGACTTCTGCAGTCCTGCTTCCATTTCTTAGTTATTCTGTCTAGAATAGGGCGAGCAACAATTTATCTTTCAACTGTCCTTTAGTAATTGTGAAAGGTGGAGATGTAAAAAAGGAAGCATTCAATTGATGAAGAGTATCGAAATATGGAAAATGGCTACATACGTATGTGTATATAAATTGTCTCGGGTTCCTCAAGTGACAAAGGTTGGAAACCAGTGGCCAAGTGCTTGGAGGCGCTCTAAGCCCCCATCACTCGCTCAGTTCAGATGATAATCGATTTCTGTTCACCTCTTCCATGTTGTGTTTGCATTATTTACATGATTTTTACTGTATTTGTGAACATTCTTTGTAATAAAGGATGGGTCCCAAGAAAGCAAGTGGTAAGGTTGGCAGTGAGAAGAAAAAATGCAAAATAACGATAGAGATGAAGCATGAAATTGAGAAACATGAGCATTGTGTCTGAGCAAGTGAGTTGGCACAAAATTACAAGTGGAGTATATTGACGATCAAAAAAAAAAGTAGAAAAGAAAAAGTTTTAAAAAATTAAGCTAAACTCAGTTAAGTTAATTTTAAGTTTAGGTATTATGCTATGTTTAAGGAACAGTATTAATATGGTGCCAGAGGTTAATATCTAGATCAGGAATAAGAAATTTAATAGACTGTAAGTTCCTGTCTAACAAATTAAGATGAAAATCAGCTGCTTTAGACCAGACAGTAAAACAATACTCGAAACAAGGTAGAATGAAAGAATTAAAACTTCTTCAGAATAGATTGATCGCCGAAAATCTTACAAGACTTTCTCAATAAGCCAATTTTTTTGTGCAGTTGAAGTGACAGACCTAATGTGTTCCTCAAAAGTAAATTTTTTTTGAGAATCATTCCTAAAATTTTAAAAAACTCAAACAGAGTTAAAGAAACACTATCAAGGTATTACTGTACGGTGTAAGCATATCTACAAGGCTCTGCAGAACTTGGGTCAGAGAAAAGTTGGAGGTGAGGCATCATCTGCCGATAACCTTCAATCTGGAGAAGGTTGAAGTAGAGGAATTCCTGTACACTGATACTGTAGTCTATGCAAATTCATTTTCCTGTAAGCTTTAGTGGACAAGGCCAAAGCCAATGCGTAGGCATTAGGCAACGGCCACTTCACTTCCAGAAAAATGGAGGAAAGGATTTTGGGCCTTCCTAAAAAAGAAGGAGGCCTTTCACAAGGCTTAAACCTATAAAAAGCAGAAGCAGGCTCAAAAACAACCTGTGAAGATGCTAGCTCCTTTTTTCCATCCCCAGCTTCGGCCTACACTCAAATTTCCTTGGGAGAAATGGACAACAAAGCCACTCTCAAGGGAATTCTGGTCTGCTTGTTTAGACGACTGGCTGATTTGGGCCGAGATGAAAGAATTATGCCTCAAATACACAAATAAAATCTTGCAAGTTCTTAAGGATCTAGGTTTCCTAATCTACTTTGAAAAATCAAGACTAATTCCAAGAAGGCTATTTCAGTGGCTAGATCTTCAATGGATTATGGTGAAAGCCACTCTACTCTTAACAAAATCATCTAAGTAGAGAATTCTAATCAAGGTCAGATTCATTCTTTCAAACCACTTTTCCACATGATGGCAACTAGAGAGGATTTTGGGGCTCCTCCTTCAGTTTGCCTCAGGAGTTGACCCAGTGTTAAAGATCAGGTTGAAAAACCTCAATTAGATGTGTAGATGAGCAACTGAAGAATTCTCAGGCCATGCATGACATCAAATCCCTTTTCCATCCCAGTGTTATGGGTCCCTCCCCTGATTTCCTTGGTCCTTCATACAGATGCATCCCAGTCAGGATGGGGAGTTTATTCAGAGGAAACCTGTGTTCAAGAAATAGTTTTCTCTGTTTACAGCATTTCACATAAATGTGTTGGAACTAATGGCAGTCTTTCTGACGTTGAAAAGATTTGGTCCAAGAAGGAACTGTTATATAAATATTTTTAAATATTTAACTTAGCCGGTGAATATATAATAGCTGCTACTCAGCGGCTCGACAGAAAACACACTCAAAAAACTCGCGAGCGATCGCTATGAAGGTTGCGGGTGTGCCCACCAGCGCCAACTATCGGCCAGATACCACTCTTGCATGTAAACAAACCCTTCAATTCTTCTCTGTCGACCTTGACGACAAGACGTATCATTACTTGCTGTAGAACCTGGAGTTTTCTCAACATATTTGGTGAAGTACTTCATTTTGGTTTGAGCTTTCGCAGTGCAGGTGTTTTTCCTCAACTTAAACTCTTGAACTCTTTATTGAACAGATTTAATTGTTGATGACTTGGATTGTTTTTTGGACTTTCTTTGACTAATTCAAAATGGCTGACCCTTCACAAGTACCTAGATTTCGTAAGTGTAATGCTAGGGACTGTAATAGGCGTCTTCCAAAGGCATCTCTCGACCCACATACTGTGTTTTCCAATTGTCGGGGTAAAACCTGTCAATTGGGAGATCGGTGTGAGGAATGCGTGGGCCTTTCGGAATTCGATTGGCTCGAATACGATAAGTATGCACGTAGGCTAGAGAGAGATAGGGTAAGGAGGAGTTCCTCTAGGTCTGTAGATTTTTCCTCTCCACATGCCCCTGAACCTAATCCTTCCCCTGTAGTGGTTGTTCCTAAACCCCCTTCTAGCACTCAGGAACCATCTATGCAAGACATGTTACGTGCTATTCATGCCTTGGGGGAAAGAGTTGAAGCGTTAGCAACTGATCGTAATCAACTCATGGCTGACGTGAAAGAGCTTAAGTGTCAGAGTGCCACAGCGGAAAATAGTGGGAAAGTGATTAGTGCTCAAAGTGTTGTGAACAGTGTTGCGACCGAGGGTTCGTCTGTTCGTGCCTGTCGTTCACCTAGTCCGAGACCTCTTGCAAGCTCCCAAGCCCAGGGGAGAAGTAATGTCGTACGACTTATGGGTTCGAGAGGCCTTGATCAGCGAACAGACGTTCCCTCTATGGTATCAGGCGTATCTCACCAAGATCGCCCCTACCATAAGACGAGAGAGCCCATTTTCTCCTCGTCTTCCGAAGGCTTTTCGCGCAAGAAACCGTGGAGCAAGGTTTCTAGGCCTCTTGAGCGGAAGTCGGTCCCTTCAGGACAGGTCCAGCATCCTGGATGTAGTCATTGGGACAGTTCTGACCCTTTGCAGTCATCGGATGACTGCTCGCCGCCTAAGCAAGGCAAGGTTGTGCCGTCTCAGACGTTAACCCCGTCGTTTACCGCACCCATTCCCGTGGACCCTAAATGGGTTATACTGCAGGACATGCAGTCTAAGCTTGCCTCCCTTATGGAAGACTATTCTGCCGATAAGGTTTCCGTTGAGCCTAGCCGTTTATCTCATCGAGATCCTGGCCTTCAGCCACCCAAACGAACCTTTGTGCGTCCTGTTGACGTTGGCGTAGCCAAGTCACGTCAGTCAAGTTATTTAGAACCTCACTCGATGCGGTCTCGTGTGGATTTTCAGCCGCATTTGGACGTTAGGCCACTTGCTAATGCTCCTGTTGACGTTCAGGACGTTCGCCAACCATCGGAGTTGACTTGTTTTGACGCTGAGCGTCAACCACCGCAGTCTAGAGTTGTTTTGACTGCTCAGACTAGGCAGTCAAAGCAGTCTCGAGTGGACGCTGTGCGTCCTCACGCACCTGTTGTTGTTGACAGTTCACAGACTGTCAAACAGTTACATGACGTTGCGTCCTGGTCCGCTACTAATGCACCAGTGCGTGTGGACGCTGCGTGTCAAGCATTGCCAACCCCTTTGCTTGTTTCTCAGCAGTTGTCAGATGAAGAGCCTTCAGATGAGGACGTTGCTGACCCTCACCTGAGGATCATCCTTCAGATGTAGATGAACCCAGAACAGTTCCTCCATCAATGGACTTTAAGAAAGTCATGTTAATTTTTAAGGAGTTGTTTCCCGATCACTTCGTCTCTGTTGCTCCTCGTTCGCCGCCGTCTGAGTTTGTTCTAGGCGTACCTGCTGACATGCCAGCCTTTACAAAACTTGTGCTCTCTCGCTCATCCAAGAGAGCTTTACGGCTTTTAGGCGATTGGTTGGAAACCAAGAGGAGTTTGGGGAAGACGGCCTTTGCCTTCCCTCCATCTAAACTCTCGTCTAGATCGAGCGTCTGGTATGCCACGGGAGAAGTTCTCGGCTTGGGAGTCCCTGCCTCTGCCCAGGGTGACTTCTCAAGCCTTGTAGACTCTCCCCGCCGCCTAGCCATGAGACGCTCGAAGATTAGTTGGTCCTCCTCGGACCTTGACCATCTGCTGAAAGGCATTTATAGAGCCTTTGAAGTTTTCAACTTCCTTGACTGGTGTTTGGGAGCCTTAAGTAGGAAAATCTCATCGGCTGATAGAGATGTCTCCGTACTTATTATGTCCTGCATGGATAAAGCCATCCGCGATGGTTCCAATGAGCTCTCCTCCTCTTTTACTTCAGGAGTCCTTAAGAAGCGAGAGTCCCTTTGCTCTTTTCTGTCGGCAGGAGTTACTCCCTGTCAAAGATCTGAACTACTCTTTGCTCCCTTATCTAAGTTTTTGTTCCCTGAACATTTGGTTAAGGACATAGCTTTGTCACTCGTGCAGAAGGACACCCATGACTTGGTTGCGTCCTCTGCTCGCAAAGGGACTCCTTCGACATCCTTTTCTGCAAGACCAAGGATAGACACTCCGGCGTCCAGATTTATTCCGCCCTTTCGTGGCAGAGCTCCCAGCAGGGGAAGTACTCGTGCCGAGGGAAAGAGAGGAAAGAAGAGAGGAGCCAAGTCCTCACGTGGCAGAGTCTGACTGCCCGCAGCCTCAGACAGCAGTAGGTGCCAGACTCAAGAACTTCTGGCAAGCCTGGGAGAAGAGGGGCGCAGACCAACAATCTGTGAGGTTGCTCAGAGAGGGGTACAAAATTCCATTTGTACACAAACCTCCTCTAGCGACTTCCCCCATCGACCTCTCTCCCAGGTACCGAGAGGAATCAAAGAGACAAGCCCTGAAACTAGAAGTGTCTCTTTTGCTAGAGAAGGGAGCGGTGGTGAAAGTCTCGGACCTTCAATCACCGGGGTTTTACAACCGTCTCTTCCTAGTACCGAAGAAGACAGGAGGTTGGAGACCGGTGCTAGACGTCAGTGCACTAAACGTCTTTGTTACGAAGACAAAGTTCACCATGGAGACCACGAAATCAGTCTTAGCAGCGGTCAGAAAGGGAGACTGGATGGTCTCTCTCGACCTAAGAGACGCATACTTCCACATCCCCATTCACTCAGATTCCCAACCTTTTCTGAGGTTTGTTTTCGACAATGTGGTGTACCAGTTTCAGGCCCTGTGCTTTGGCCTAAGTCCTGCTCCTCTCGTGTTTACGAGGCTTATGAGGAATGTTGAAAAATTCCTCCATTTATCGGGAATCCGAGCCTCCCTATACTTGGACGACTGGCTTCTCAGAGCCTCGTCCAGTCATCGCTGTCTGCAGGATCTTCATTGGACTTTGGATCTGACCAAGGAATTGGGACTTTTGGTCAACATGGAAAAATCCCAGCTGATTCCATCCCAAACTATACTGTATTTAGGGATGGAGATTCGCAGTCCAGTTTTTCGGGCTTTTCCGTCTGCCCCCCGAATAGAGCAAGCCCTGCTCATAATCCAACTGATGTTGAAGAGAGAACGTTGCTCAGTCAGGAATTGGATGAGTCTAGTAGGAACTCTATCATCCCTGGAGCAGTTTGTCTCGCTAGGAAGGCTACACCTTCGACCTCTCCAGTTCCATCTAGCTTTTCACTGGAAAAAGGACAAGACGTTAGAGACGGTCTCAATCCCGATCTCCGAAACAGTAAAGGCATGCCTGAATTGGTGGAACGACAATATCAGTCTAAGAGAGGGACTTTCCCTAGCAGTTCAGAAACCAAACCACGTACTATTCTCGGACGCGTCGGATTTGGGTTGGGGTGCGACCCTGGACGGTCGGGAATGCTCAGGTCTGTGGACCTCAAGTCAGAGGAGCATGCACATCAACGGCAAGGAGCTTTTGGCAGTCCACCTGGCCTTGATGAACTTCGAGAGTCTCCTTCGAAACAAGGTGGTGGAGATCAACTCCGACAATACCACAGCCTTGGCATACATTTCCAAGCAAGGAGGCACCCACTCCCTGACGCTGTACGAGATCGCAAGGGACCTGCTCATTTGGTCAAGAGATCGAGGCATCTCCCTGTTAACGAGGTTTATCCAGGGCGACTTGAACGTCTTAGCAGATTGCCTCAGTCGGAGGGGTCAGGTAATTCCTACGGAATGGACCCTCCACAAGGACGTGTGCAAGAGTCTTTGGGCGACTTGGGGTCAACCCACCATAGACCTCTTTGCAACCTCGATGACCAAGAGACTTCCAATCTATTGCTCTCCAGTCCCAGACCCAGCAGCAATACACATAGACGCATTTCTTCTAGATTGGTCTCATCTAGACCTATATGCATTCCCACCATTCAAGATTGTCAACAAGGTACTGCAGAAGTTCGCCTCTCACGAAGGGACAAGGTTGACGTTAGTTGCTCCCCTCTGGCCCGCGAGAGAATGGTTCACCGAGGTACTTCGATGGCTGGTAGACTTTCCAAGAAGTCTTCCTCTAAGAGTAGACCTGTTACGTCAGCCCCACGTAAAGAATGTACACCAAAGCCTCCCCGCTCTTCGTCTGACTGCCTTCAGACTATCGAAAGAATCTCTAGAGCTAGAGGCTTTTCGAAGGAGGCAGCCAGTGCGATTGCAAGAGCGAGGAGAGCTTCTACCATTAGAGTATACCAGTCGAAGTGGGAAGTCTTCCGAAACTGGTGCAAGTCAGCATCTGTATCCTCGTCCAGTACCTCTGTAGCCCAAATCGCTGATTTTCTCTTACACCTGAGAAAAGTTCGCTCCCTTTCAGCTTCCACGATCAAGGGCTACAGGAGCATGTTGGCTTCGGTCTTCCGGCATAGAGGCTTAGATCTTTCCAACGATAAAGATCTACAAGATCTCCTTAAGTCTTTTGAAACCTCTAAGGAACGTCGTTTGGCTACTCCTGGATGGAACTTAGACGTGGTCCTAAGGTTCCTCATGTCAGACAGGTTTGAGCCATTACATTCAGCCTCCCTGAAGGATCTCACTCTTAAGACTCTTTTCCTGGTGTGCTTGGCCTCGGCTAAAAGAGTCAGTGAACTTCATGCCTTCAGTAAGAACATCGGCTTTTCTACAGAAAAAGCCACTTGTTCTCTTCAACTTGGTTTCCTGGCCAAGAATGAACTGCCTTCTCGTCCTTGGCCTAAATCTTTTGATATTCCTTGCTTATCAGAGATCGTAGGCAACGAACTGGAGAGAGTGTTATGTCCCGTTAGAGCTCTTAAGTTCTATTTAGCTCGTACTAAGCCATTACGAGGTAAATCTGAAGCGTTATGGTGTTCGGTTAAGAAACCATCCTTACCTATGTCAAAGAATGCTTTGTCATATTTTATCAGATTTTTAATACGAGAAGCCCATTCCCACTTGAGTGAGGAAGACCAATCTTTGCTTAAGGTTAAGACGCACAAAATTAGAGCTATAGCAACCTCCGTGGCCTTCAAGCAAAATAGATCTCTGCAAAGTATCATGGACGCGACTTTTTGGAGAAGCAAGTCAGTGTTCTCGTCATTTTACTTGAAAGATGTCCAGACTCTTTACGAGGACTGCTACACACTGGGTCCATTCGTAGCAGCGAGTGCAGTAGTGGGTGAGGGTTCTACCACTACACTTCCCTAATTCCAATATCCTTTTTAATCTGTCTCTTGAAATGTTTTTAATATTGTTTTATGGGTTGTACAGAAGGCTAAGAAGCCTTTCGCATCCTGGTTGATTTGGCGGGTGGTCAAAGTCATTTCTTGAGAGCGCCCAGATTAGGGGTTTGATGAGGTCCTGTTAGTATGGGTTGCAACCCTTTATACTTCAGCTCCTGGGAGTCTTTCAGCATCCTAAGAGGATCGCTGGGCTTCGTGAGGAAGACAGACTTACAAGGCAGAGTAATCGTCTAAGTCAACTTCCTTACCAGGTACCTATATATTTTGGTTTTGTTATATTGATAACTGTCAAAAACTCTTAGCTTATACGCTGTAAACTTAATTAACTCTGGTCTCTACCCACCGCCTTGGGTGTGAATCAGCTATTATATATTCACCGGCTAAGTTAAATATTTAAAAATTATATTTTAATTATAAAATAAATTTTTGAATATACTTACCCGGTGAATATATAAATTAAAAGCCCTCCCTTCCTCCCCAATAGAGACGCAGCGGGACGAGAAAAATTGAAGGGTTTGTTTACATGCAAGAGTGGTATCTGGCCGATAGTTGGCGCTGGTGGGCACACCCGCAACCTTCATAGCGATCGCTCGCGAGTTTTTTGAGTGTGTTTTCTGTTGAGCCGCTGAGTAGCAGCTATTATATATTCACCGGGTAAGTATATTCAAAAATTTATTTTATAATTAAAATATCATTTTCATACCACCAGGTAGCTATCTGTTGCCTCAGAAGGGGGGGATCCTGCTTGAGAATTCTCAACTTGGTGATTCTTCCCATAATAAAGTTCCTTTGGAAGAGAAATTTGTTCCTCACCATTCCATCTGCATGGACCTCACAACATAGTGCGGGTGCGGGACTTCTCCAGACAGAGGGTCTTGCATACAGAATGGGCCTTGGATCATAGCTCTTTTCAGGGGATTTTAGAGTTAGTTCCAAATCTCCAAATAGACCTGTTTGCAACAAAAGCGAACAAGCTTCCACTGTGTGTAGCCACAATTGCGGATTCACAGCCAGTGGCAAGAGATGCTCTGAATTTGTATTGGAAAAGATGGTTATCAATCAGTCTGTTTCTTCCAAGTCTTATTTCGAAGGCTTTGAATATTCTTCAGAGATAGCTGTGCTGATAGCTCCACTGTGGTCAAACAGCCCATGGTATCCACTGCTTGTGACTTAAGACCAAGGTTACACGCACCTTGGTCTGCATCACTGCCTCGGAAAGTAAAGTCGGATTGTCTTTGATTCCTCTTTTCTGAACCAAAAGCTTCACACTTTGATTTTCTCCCTTCTTTACAAGAGGGATTTCTCAGCCCACAACATGACTCATTACATGAGCTACAACAGGTCTTCATTTACAAGACATTACAAATCTGTGTGGAAAGTTTGGATGGCCTTTTTGAGAAATAGGTTACCTTCTCTAATAACCCCTGACTTCCTGTCTTTATTTTTTGTCCATCTCTTTGAGGATAGGAAGCTTCAATCATCAACAATCTTGTCATATAAATGGGCATTGACAGAACCTCTCAAGCATGCTTTAGGCATGGATTTAGACTTGGACATTTTTATAAGATCACTCGACATTTTGCTTTGCATAAACCATTTCTAGCAATACCTGGAGTATCTTGGTTCTGGATATGGTGCTTGAATTTTGGGCTTTGGTAAATAATCTTCAATCTTTATTAAAGAACTTGCATAAAGTCATATTTTTAATAGCTGAAGCCCCAGGAGCAAAAGCCAATGAACTTGCAGCCTTTCGGAGAGATTAGGAACTCATCACAATAATCCCTAGACTTCTGCTAATCCTGACCCCGGGCTTCCTATTTTTAGCCAAAAACAAAAGGCCTCTTCAGAGACAAAATCCATTTTACATTTTGGCTCCAGAGTCAGGAGATAGAAAACTCTGTCTGGTGTCAACCCTGCAACTATACATATAGAGATCCACACCTTAACAATGCTGATCCTGTCTCCATCTCTCAAACCCACTGGGAGAAAAATTTCTCTTTTCCAGAGCATTCTTTGGTAATAATTATTTTCAGGACATTCAGAGCACTGGATGTTCATTAAAGACTACCTGAAAAAAGTCCAAGCAGTATAACATTAATTTGTGGTACTGTCCTTGATTTGATCAGGACCCCCACAGGGGTAACCTGGAGAGTAGGACCAATCAGTCAGGTCCTTCAGGAGAAGTGGAATGATAGGCATCCATTAATCTTCTGTCATCTCATATGAGGTAGGAGCTAGACTTCTTAGTTTTTCTTCTTATCCGTGTGTAACTTGTTGAATATTGTTGCTTGGCAGTAGGCAATTTTCCTTGATGATGTTCGAGTCTACTCAATTAATGCTCTGGTACTAGTGCTTGGAGACCGCACAGCAAATTAACCCCAAAAAAGGAGATTTAGATGGAAATACCTATTTTTGGGGCTGTGAGGTTTCCAAAGCCTCCTTTCTCACTAGCCTCATGCAGGGGAGTGGGACAATTGGTTTTCACTTGGTGCATGTTGATACGCAGTTAGCATTTTCGCAACTGTACTGTATATACTGTATATAGAGTTTGTCTCAAAATTGGCATGTCTAAGCTTTGTATACATTTCAGTATTATGAATAACAGTATTGTAAATTTAGATATTATTTGATGCTGAACTTCAATTAAAAACCTTATTCCTGAATTTACAAGCCTTTGGATTTGTTAGTTATATAAATGTTATTTTGTAGTTCCTTTCTATGATTTTGAATCTTTTAACTTTGGATTTGCCTCTGTACAAATTCACCAAGTTTTTATCTTCACCTGCTAATTTTCATCTTTTACAGATTAGCAAGATACGAAGATCTCATACAAAGACGTCCGTTGTTACTTAACTCAGTAATGTTGCGACAGAATCCCCACAATGTCCTGGAGTGGCAAAAACGAGTCACTTTATATGAAGGGAAGCCAAAAATGGTAAGTGTGAAATCAAGACTTTACTGAATCATTTGGTAAAACTATTGTATTGACATCTGCACTGTAGATACATAAGTAATCTGATACTGTTCAGATTTATGCTTTTGATTATAGAACAATTATTATGAAACAAGAATGCTTCCACAGAAGCTTGTCATTCTTTAAAAATGTTGTAATGCCAACACATCCATGTAAAAGTATTTTGGATATATTATAGTGCAAAATTACCCCTCCCCTTTAGCATCACTGATCTCAAGTACTAAAGATCCACAGAAACTAGCTCTTTTACCCTGTATTTCTGTTATCTGCTGAGAGAGAGAGAGAGAGAGAGAGAGAGAGAGCGAGAGAGAGAGAGAGAGAGAGAGAGAGAGAGAGAGAGAGAGAGAGAGAGAGAGAGAGAGAATGTGTGTGTGCTACAAGGATTTTGGATACAGTGGTACCTCTACATACGAATTTAATCCGTTCCATAGCCGACTTCGGATGTAGAAAATGTTCGGATGTCGAAACGAATTTTCCCATAAGAATACATTGAAATAGGATTAATCCGTGGTTGAGCCCAAAAACCTATGATAACTCCTTAATAAATTACTACAGATAATTACACATGACAATATACACTTTAAATTAGATAATAGACATGTAAAAAAGAATAATTATCAAAAAATGATAAATAAGAAACGGGTTTTTAGCGTCACTTTACCTTAGAAAGTCCAGCGCAGGTGTTGTTGGTCTTGCTACGCAGAGAGGAGATGGACGAGCGGCGAGGTGGTAGAGAGGTTAACTACGATAAACGTACACTACCGTAACTCGTTCTAACTTACACTAAGTGAACTTTAACCTAACTTAGCTTATTTATTTTTTTTATTTTCATATTTTATATTTTTTTTTTACATTTTCTTTTTTTCTTTTTGATGATTAATTTTAATCACTTTCACTCTCTCCACTTAAAATTGATTGAATTTTTTTCTCTTCACTCTTTGCCGTTTTCTTTGAACCACTTCCATCCTCTTCATCACGAGTTCGCTTCGTAGTTTTTTTAAAGAAGCTATCGATAGAAAGTTGCTTGGTACGGCTTTTCAGAATGTTTCGAAAATGAGTTAGGCAAACATCATCAAACTGCGCAACTACACGACAAACCTGCAATTTTTTTGGGTGGTATTTGTCGATGAAGTCGACCACATCTTGATATTTTCCTAGCACCTCTTTTTTTTGCGCCGAACCTAACACATGTTCTACCTCCTCGATCCCTTCCTCGTCATCACTCATGTGCTCAGACATAGCATGGAGTTCCTTGAGCTCCTCTGTAGTAAGTTCGTCGTGATGTTTGGCGACGAGTTCCGTGATGTCATCTGCGTCGACCTCGGGAGACAATTTCCTCTACGTCTTCCGCTGCACCCACCACGGGATCAGGTTCGGGGTCAAAACCTTCGAAATCTCGGGGAGAAACTGCATCAGGCCACAGCTTCTTCCAGGCAGAATTGAGGGTTTGTCGAGTTCGTCCCACCCAAGCCTGATCTATGATCTTCAAGCAGTGCACAATGTTGAAGTGGCTTTTCCAAAATTCACGCAAAGTTAAGTTTGTGCTTTGCGTGACATTAAAGCACTGCTTGAATAGGTGCTTGGTGTAGAGCTTCTTGAAATTCGAGATGACTTGCTGGTCCATGGGCTGGAGGATAGAGGTGGTATTCGGTGGAAGATACAGCACCTTTATGAACTTGAATTCATCGAAGATATCATCTTCAAGCCCGGGGGGGGGGGGTTAGCAGGTGCATTGTCAAGGCATAGCAGGCACTTTAAAGGCAATTTCTGCTCATGAAAATACTTCTTCACAGAAGGACCGAAAACTTGGTTAACCCATTGGACAAAGAACTGCCTAGTGACCCAGGCCTTCGAGTTGGAAAACATGAAGCTGGTCCTTATCCACATTGTGTGCCTTAAAGGCCCTAGGGTTCTCCGAATGGTAAACCAGTAAGGGCTTGACTTTAAAGTCCCCGCTAGCGTTGGCACATAGGGCAAGAGTCAACCGATCCTTCATTGGCTTATGCCCAGGCAATTTCTTCTCTTCGGCGGTGATGTAGGTTCGACTGGTGGTCATCTTCCAAAACCGCCCGGTTTCATCACAATTAAACACCTGCTGCTCTACGTAGCCTTCTTCCTGCACGATCCTTTCAAAGCTCTTCACAAAGTCAGCTGCAGCCTTTGTGTCCGCACTAGCAGCCTCTCCGTGGCGAACAACTGAATGAATCCCGGACCGTTTCTTAAATTTCTCAAACCAGCCACGAGATGCCTTGAAATCGTCTGAGGAAGGTTCGGCTAAACTCTCCCCAGCATCACCCCCAGAGCTCTCCTCCTTCAAGTCCGTGAAGATGGCGTGCGCCTTCTCGCAGATGATAGTTTCGGTGATGGTGTCACCAACAATCTCTCTGTCCTTGATCCAGATTAGCAGAAGTCGTTCCATCTCTTCTATGATAGGGCTACGACGTTTGGAAATGATGGTGATCCCCTTGGAAGGTTTCACTGCTTTAATGGCTTCTTTCTGTTTCAAGATTGTCGAGATCGTCGACATATTACGGCCATATTCTTTTACAAGTTCACTCACGCTCATGTTTTTCAATAATTTCTTGCTTTACGTCTAAAGAAAGCATTTCCTTCTTCCTTTTCTCACCACTTGCAAAACTAAGCCTTTTAGGACCCATGCTTTACGTAAATTACCGTAAAAGGATGCACGTAAAAAATCACGATTAATCGTGATTCTTTACGTGCATCCTTTTACAGTAATAGCAGAACGCACAGCGCACAACCACACGAAGCCGACGAGAACAGAGGAATGACACAAGCCTCGCTAATTGAGGGTCCCTCCGAGGTCGAAGTGCTGCCTTCTATCGGCGGAAATGAAAAATACATCCGGCGCTATGAGTACCACCTACGCGTACGGGTATTGTTTACTTCGGGTGTCGAAAAAAACATTCGGGTGTAGAGTAGGAACGTGTTCGAATTGTACGACGAAAATTGCTTACTTCGTGTGTCGAAATAAAATTCGGGTGTAGAGTAAAAAATTGCTCGAATTTTACTTCGGATGTAGATAGGTTCGTATGTAGAGGTTCCACTGTATCTCAAAGACTTTAGAGTGTGTGTGTGTGTGTTACAAGGATTTTGGATGTCTCAAAGACTTTAGAGTGTGTGTGTGTGTTTGTGTTACAAGGATTTTGGATGTCTCAAAGACTTTAGTCCATCTGTGGAGACTCCATTTGCTTTTGGGTAGAGCATATTAGTTTAAACATTTAGTGTTTCTATGATCTTGTCTTATTCTTGAATTTGTTTGCCATGTTACTGTTCACTATATTCGCTGTAAGTCTGTTCCATGGATTTGCTATTTTGTATGTAAAGAAAATATCACATTGACTAGTGCTGTATCTTTTCAATTCCAGTTTGTATCCGTTACTTCTGGACTGATATGTGCTAAGTGTAAAGAGGTTGTTGTAGTGTACATTTGTTATTCCTTTTAGAATTTTGAATTTCAAGCCTGTATTAGCTGTCTCCTTAGTTGTTGAGTTTGTAGATCAAATAAGTTTCAACGTTCTATACTCGGTCTATATCCAAATTGTTTTAGTGTTGAATCTAGTTTGATGGCCCTAGCTTGTACTGTTTCCAGTTTATCTATATCCATCTGAATGTTTGGAGCCCAGAATTGGACTCCGTATTCTAGATGTAGTCTTACTAGTTATGTGTACAGCTACAGTACAGTATCTTTGTTTCTGTATTTGAATTGTCTTTTTCACACGTACACACACACATACAAGATATATATATATATATATATATATATATATATATATATATATATATATATATATATATATATATATATATATATATATATATATATATATATATATATATACATATACATATAAATATATATATATATATATATATATATATATATATATATATATATATATATATATATATATATATATATATATATTTTTGGGCTCAAGCCATGTCGTCCTGATGGAAGTTCCTATAGGGTAGCTTCCTAGGGTATATTACAACTACGGCGATATTCCCAGAGAATTTACCTTAAGGTACCCAGAATTCTAACTCCTGGAGCGAATATCCCTAAAAAAGACCCAGGGATATCGTAAATATCAGCGGACGTATTCTTGACACGCCACATGGCAATCTGTACCCCGAACAGAGTTAACACTTCGTAGGGGTCAAATGGCAAGAAAACGAAAACGATAAGAAAGGGGGGAGCCGTTCGTAAGGCATCTCTCCTCCCCGTTTCGTAAGCGTGCCCTGCGCCGCTCGCGGCGCCATCTGTATTCCTTTTTGCGTAGCTTAACAACTCGGTGTTTTTTTCCTGTGTTTCTCGCAAATCTTGGATTTATTCTGCTTTTCATGGCTTCTCCGCCTTTTTCGGCCTCTGATAAGTTGAGTACCATGTCTTTTATGTATAAATGTAGGCTCTTGGTAAATTTTTGAGTGATTAATAGGATTAATCTTTGTTACAAGAGCCGTAGCCTACCGGAGGCGTCATGGACGCTGTCGCTCGCTAGGTATAAGTTTAGTTAGTCAGAGCGACATTCCCGGTTGTTTTGCTTTAATAAATTTTAGCTATTTAGAATTACTGTACATAGGATTTCCTTTCGTGCTTAGTATTATTTTGGCGAAGTATTCGCCATTCTGGCCTACGCTAGGCCATGTAGCCTAGTCGTTTGGTCCTAGTACTTCATGCATGAATTTGGGTTTTCCGAGTGTATTAAAATTTTATTGAAGCTTTAGGCTATGTTTTATACATTTAAGATTGTGTGGAATATTTCCAAGATAGTATACGAGTGAGTTTCGGTGATTTAGGTAATCGATTCTTTTGGTGCCTAGGCTAAGTTGCTTATGGAGCCTTAGTATACTTTCTCATACTCCCCGGTTGCTTTCTTTTCTTCGGAGAAGGTATGCAATCCCTATCCCTCTGTTTAAGCCTTGGGCTTATCCCTAAGTGGTTTTTTCTGAATTAATTTTCGATAAAAACTATACTGGGGTGTTACTGTACCTTCCTGTTCCAGTAAGTCTGGTTCAAACAACAGAGTTTTTTAGTCTGAGTCTGTGTTTGTCTGGCTTGGGGTAGAGTCTCCCTCGCTGGCCTGACACAGACAAAGGTGGCTTAGCCTCCTTAGGTCACTACCAAAGGTTTCTGTGGATATGATTCCTTCTTTTGTGATCTACCAGACTAGTCCTTGTTGCTGTTCTCGGGGGAGGATAAGTTTCTTTCCCTGGGAGTAGCAACACCTTCCTTGCTTTGGTGCTCTGGGAGCTGGCAAGTATTGCTGGCCTCCCCCCTTGGATCTCCCTTAGGCTAAGATGAGTTTCTTGGCTGCGGGTGATCCGTCACTAAAGCAAGGTTGGTAGGACCCTCTTTTGTCCCTTCCCCCTCTATCTCCGTAATGGCCTAGCCATTACAGTACTGTACGTCGTTCTGCATCTGGACCTAGTATAGGTTAGGATGTGGAATTGACTCAGCCCCCTGCTGGCCGGCAGAGCTGCCGGCCGGCAAGGGTCTTATATTTTGAGTGCTGCCCGGACCTCCCTTGGTCCCTCATCCATGCCTGCCTGTAGAGCCAGACGGCATTGGTCAGGAAGCCTGAATTAGATTCTCCCCTTCCTTATATGCACTCTTTCGGATTGCCGGGCTTGGAGGTAGTGTACACTCTTATCCCGGCATCCATCCTATTTTTCTTCTAGTGCTGTACCCGACCCGGCTGCCGGCCTATGAGGCCGGCAGCCGGGCAGGTGTAGTCCTCTGGTTCTTTTGCTGCCGGCTGGCATCGGTCCTGTACCTTTGCCGGCCGGCTAATGTCAGCCCTTGTCTGCCGGTCACCAAGAGTGTGGCCAGCAGCTGGGTACTACCTTGTGTAGTTGCCGGCCGGCAGCCATTGCCGGCCGACATTGGCTGTTGCCGGCCGGCAATTGCGACCGGCACATGCATTTGAACCAGAGTTCTGCCGCCTTATAGCTGTTAAGTAGTATACTTTAAAGCTAGTTATGGTGTGTGTCGGCCGGCACGTATCCTCCTATACTGTACTAGTATTCTTCAGTATAACATATACAGTAAGAAGAAAACTATAGTATGGGTTTTTGGTACAGCACTGTGTGTTCTAACACTTTTGTGTTTTCTTGCACAGTCCTTTGCTGTTGCCCTACAGATAGGAAAGTGAGTTCTTTCCTGTCTATTATCCAGGTTTTTAAAATCATTGCTTAGGTGTGAGCTACACCTGTTTCCTCTGGAAACTTTGCATTGGTTACTCTAGAAGAGATTAACCATTTGATTTTATTATCTGGAAGGCTGCAGCATTGAGTTGTGAGGGAAACACAAGTGTGTGTCTTTCCTTTCTGAATTGTTATGCTATACTATGCATATCCAGTGATACATAGTTCACTTGATACTCATGGAAATTTCTTCTCTTTACAGAAGGACCCTCCGAAGTGCGGAAGTGTTTTCTGCAACGTCCGCAGCAAGAACCTCTGCGGACATGAGTTTTGTAGGAGACACGCAGCATGCGCTGTCTCCAAGGATGATCTCCGGTATTGGGACCCTCAGGTATGTACTGTGTGCACTAACCTGATTACTGAGGCCTTTGATTCCCCTAGGACGGAGGAATCAAGGGATATAGCTAGGAAGAAGCTTCGTACCTGGGTAAGGGGCTTCCAAAAGAACACCTCTGGCCCTTATCTTCCAAGTGAGAAGATGAGGGCGTATCTTTTTCCTAAGGCATCAGCTGATGCAGTGATTCCCCAGCCCCAAGAGGAGATCCCCCAAGTTCAGATCCAGGTGGATGCTGAAGTCGCGGTCGCGATGCAAGACATCCAGTTAGATGACAGGATGTCTGATGTGGACGAGCGTCTGGAGGAAGACCTCCTGGCAGAAGCCCTGGATGAAGTTCAAGCCCCAGACGTTGTAGAGGAAGAGGTCGACGAGGTGTCGGCTACTCCGGATAAGATTCCGGAGCCTATTCCCTCAACATCGGCCGGTCTCCCAGTAGAGCTGGGACAGGCCCTCTCTTCTATTGTTGGAATGATCCAACAAATGCAGAAGGAGAATCAGGAGAAGGCGGCTGCAATGGAACTGCGGATGCAGTGCCTTGCAGAATCACATGGGCCCCAGAAAAAGCTCAATGTGAAAGACCTTCCCTTGTGCTCAGATGCTAACCCATGGAGGTATGCTGAGCACATGCCGATGACGACTGGAAAGATCGTCATCTCGGATAAGCTGGGCTCAGTTCCCCTGGAGGAGGTGGAATTCTGGCCCAGCAAGACATCATATCCGGACTGTTATGTCCGGCTGAGGAAGGAACCAGCTTCAAAGGAGGAGACAGAGCCGAAGGAGGTCATAGTGATGGACCATGCTAAGGCTCAAGCTCTACTTTCATCCTCGATGAAAGAGAGGGGCTTCTCTTACTCAAAGGTAGCTGCATTGAGCAAGAAGCTCCCTTCCTTTGTGTCCTCGCCTGCTAGAGCCTTCCCCTTTTTACAGAAAGGGTTTGCGGCTGTACTAAATGCAGTCGAGGCCGGCAAGCCTTGCCCCTCCCTGGAGGAGTGTAAACCCTTGTCGCTGGCCCTGCCTGTGGACCACAAAGACTGGAAGGACGTCCATCTTACGTTCTCAGTTGGAAAGTTGGAGGCTGATATTGCCGGACGTCAGTTCGGCGAGGACCTCCCTAAGCTGTCTGAATTTCTTTTGCGAAGAGAGTTCGAGACAAAAGAAAGACTGGCTGCCTCAATGTCTCTTCAGACTACTCTCGAGACGATGGCAAGTGACCCCAAGGTCCATGAAATGTTCATGGTGGTGGCCAAGACTCATCTGGCCACAGTGACGAAGGACCTTTATGGCTTCGTCAAGGCAAGGAGAGCTTGTAGGGAGTTCGTGTTCACCTCGGCTACGGTGAGGCACGAGCCAAGGAAACTAATCTCCTCCAACATTTGGGGAAAAGACCTTTTCCCTACCGACTTGGTCAAAGAAGTTGTTGATAAGGCCGCCTTGGAGAATGGAAACCTTCTCCAGAAGTGGGGCCTGACTATCAAAAGAAAGTCTTCCCCGGATGAGGGTCCTCAACCAAAGAGGAAGACTATGAGGACTAGGCTACCGTCTCGGCCAGCCAAGCCTGTTAGACAGCAACAACAACTGCAATTGCCATTGCCTCCAGTGCCCCAGATCGTGGCACAAACCCCGACCACTTTTCAGTGGGTACCCCAGGCTGTGTCGACACTGTCCACGGCATTCACCCCAGCGTTCGAAGGGCAGTCTACTTCCTTTCGAGCAAAGCCTAGAGGAGCAGCCAGAGGCTCGTCTAGGCGCCCCTCAAGGGGAAGGGGATTCAGGGGTGGTCGTGGTCAGGGAGGCAAGACCTCAGGACGGCAGTCCAAGTGAGATGATACCGGTAGGAGGGAGACTTCTGAAATTTCGGGATCGGTGGACCTTCGATCCCTGGGCCCACAGCCTACTCAAGAATGGACTGGGCTGGAGCTGGTACAGCACTCCACCCCCGTGCCTTCGGTTTTTCCAACACTCCACCCCCGTTCTGGAGGAGTACGTTCAAGAACTGTTGGAGAAAAAAGGTGATCCGAAGGGTGAAGCCCATCAATGTCTAAGGGAGGCTGTTTTGTGTTCCCAAGAAAGACTCGGAAAAGCTCAGAGTCATTCTGGACTTGTCGCCACTCAACAAGTTCATAGTGATTTGCAAATACAAAATGCTAACACTGCAACACATAAGGACCTTACTGCCCAAGAGGGCATATTCCGTCTCTATAGACTTGTCAGACGCCTATTGGCACATTCCAATCAGCCGTCGACTCTCCCCCTACCTAGGGTTCAGGCTACAACGAAGACTATACGCCTTCGGAGCCATGCCATTCGGGCTAAACATAGCCCCAAGGAATTTTACGAAGCTTGCGAGCATAGCTCTCAAACAATTACGCCTAAAGGGAATTCAGGTAGTAGCCTACCTGGACGACTGGTTGGTGTGGGCAGCATCCGAGACAGAATGCTTGCAAGCTTCCAGTCAAGTGATCCAGTTCCTAGAGTACCTAGGTTTCAAGATCAACAGAAAAAAGTCTCGACTTTCTCCATCTCAAAAGTTCCAGTGGCTGGGAATCCACTGGGACCTTTTGTCACACCGTTTCTCCATCCCGGCGAAGAAAAGGAAGGAGATAGCGGGTTCTGTCAAGAGACTTCTAGATTCCGAAAGGATATCAAGACGCGAGCAGGAGAGGGTACTGGGCTCTCTCCACTTTGCTTCGGTGACAGACCCAGTGCTAAGAGCACAGCTAAAGGATGCATCCGGAGTTTGGAGAAGTTATGCATCAAACGCGCGAAGAGATCTGAGAAGACCAGTTCCGCTTCGGCTAAGTACTCTTCTCAGGCCTTGGTCCCAAGCCAGACATCTAAGGAAGTCGGTTCTTCTTCAGCCACCTCCCCCGTCGGTGACGATTCACTCAGACGCCTCGAAGGAGGGATGGGGAGGTCACTCTCATCGGAAAAAAGTCCAGGGGACTTGGTCCAAGCTATTCAAGACCTTTCACATAAACTTTCTAGAAGCTATGGCAGTGCTCCTTACCTTAAAGAAAGTCTCCCCGCGTCACTCGATCCACATAAGGTTGGTGATGGACAGCGAGGTAGTTGTGAGATGTTTGAATCGACAAGGATCGAGGTCACCACCTCTCAACCAGGTGATGTTGGCCATCTTCCGATTGGCGGAATAGAAGAAGTGGTACCTGTCGGCAGTTCACCTTCAAGGAGTCCGCAATGTGACGGCGGACGCTCTATCCAGGTTCACACCGATAGAGTCGGAATGGTCCTTAGACGCAGGATCATTCTCCTTCATTCTGAATCAAGTCCCAGAACTGCAGATAGACCTCTTTGCGACGAAAGACAACAAGAAGTTGCCCCTGTACGTGTCCCCTTACGAGGACCCCTTAGCGGAAGCAGTGGACGTGATGTCCCTCAACTGGAACAGAGGGTCCAGGATTTATCTGTTCCCTCCTCACAACCTTCTGTTGAGGGTCCTCAACAAACTGAGATCCTTCAAGGGGGTAGCGGCAATAGTAGCCCACAAGTGGCCGAACAGCGTGTGGTTCCCCCTGGCATTGGAACTACAGCTGAAGTTTGTACCGCTACCAGATCCAGTTCTGACCCAGCGAGTCCAGAAGTCGACTGTCTGCGCTTCATTACAGAAAACCCGGACCCTGCAGCTCATGATTTTCTCTCCCATTCTATAGGCCTTCCAGGTCGACCTAGGTAACGAGTTCTTTAATAAAGTTCCGAAAGCCTGCGCTAGGCTCAGACCTTCAGCACCTCCAAAGGCCATTTCATGGTCTTTAGACAAAGTTCTTCATTTCGCTTCTCTGTTGTGCAATGAAGAGTGTGCGTTAAAGGATTTGACACAAAAAGTTATTTTCCTATTTGCACTCGCGTCCGGGGCCAGGGTTAGTGAGATTGTAGCCCTCTCGAGAGAGGCAGGTCGTGTTCAGTTCCTGGATGGGGGAGAACTGAACCTGTTTCCGGATCCTACGTTTCTCGCCAAGAATGAGTTACCCACCGACAGGTGGGGTCCCTGGAGAATCTGCCCTCTGAAAGAAGATGCATCTCTATGTCCAGTAGAATGCCTAAAGGTCTATCTTCATAGAACTTCAGACTTCAAGGGTGGTCAACTATTCAGGGGAGAAACATCAGGCTCAAATTTATCTCTGAATCAACTCAGAGCGAAAATCACATATTTTATTCGCAGAGCGGATCCTGACAGTACACCCGCAGGTCACGATCCGAGGAAAGTTGCCTCATCCTTAAATTTCTTTAATTGTATGGATTTTGAACATCTCCGTTCATACACTGGCTGGAAGTCTTCCAGAGTGTTCTTTCGCCACTATGCGAAGCAAGTAGAGGAACTAAAGAGATCTGTGGTAGCAGTGGGTCACGTCGTTAACCCTACTGTTTAACTCTGCGAGGAACAGTGGTTTTAATTGGGACGATTAATTCCAGGGTGAGTGTGTAGTTACATACCGTACTACAAACTAAGTGAGGGCACGGAGTTGCCCATGTAGACTGTTCCATTTCCAAAGGTGAACCTAGCATAAGTGCAGACATGTGTGCCGAGCGTTTCTAACGCTAATGTCATTGATTTGTAATACAGACTTTTATGACTTTGATACCTCGGTATCTTAAAGGTGGCATTTAATGTGTTTTCTTTCAGATAAATAAGTTCTGTTTACTATCATACTTATGCTTAAAGTTTTGGGTTATCCTCTTCTTATATATATATATATATATATATATATATATATATATATATATATATATATATATATATATATATATATATATATATATATAATTGTGGTTAACCTGTCTGTTTATTGTCTGTCAATGAACCTGTTCTTGAGAACCTTGCGTCTCCTTCACCTGTGTCAATTTATTGGTATAATTGAGTATTCATTCTATGTACCTTATCTGGGATAATTCTAATAGAATTGTTCCTTTATGCAAGCTATGTTGCATTGGTTTATGCTTTCCCTTAACGGGAGGACCCCGTCCCATAAGGGGACGATGGCGGTTTTACTAGTTTCCTCCTATGCGGATGTAAACCTTTGTCCAATACAAGTATTGTGCGGAGAACTGGTCGATATTTCATATTGACGCAGTGGTTCTTTACAAACTATGCTTTTCTTAATATAGGGCGAGACCACTATATTAGCTTGCCTGGTATTCATACATAGGTATATGTACTCTTCGAGACTTTTCCAGAGTCTAGTAGGACTCTTCCCTGTAGGGGGCAGGAAGCTCTAACATGGTTTATAGTTAGTTGAAAAGATGTATAACGGTAACATCTTAGGTCTCTAGGTCTAGTCGACCGGGAAAAATTACATCCGGGGAGTACGGCACGTTCTGAGAATCCACAGATACAGTAATGCTCTGGTATACTTCCATCAGGACGATATGGCTTGAGCCCAAAAAACGGATTTTGAGCGAAGCGAAAAATCTATTTTTGGGTGAGATGGCCATGTCGTCCTGATGGACCCGCCCTTGCCTTTCTAAGAAAGGGCTGTAGGACCCCTCCCTACATACAGTATCTGTAGCACCTCGTGTATCGCTACAAGGAATACAGATGGCGCCGCGAGCGGCGCAGGGCACGCTTACGAAACGGGGAGGAGAGATGCCTTACGAACGGCTCCCCCCTTTCTTATCGTTTTCGTTTTCTTGCCATTTGACCCCTACGAAGTGTTAACTCTGTTCGGGGTACAGATTGCCATGTGGCGTGTCAAGAATACGTCCGCTGATATTTACGATATCCCTGGGTCTTTTTTAGGGATATTCGCTCCAGGAGTTAGAATTCTGGGTACCTTAAGGTAAATTCTCTGGGAATATCGCCGTAGTTGTAATATACCCTAGGAAGCTACCCTATAGGAACTTCCATCAGGACGACATGGCCATCTCACCCAAAAATAGATTTTTCGCTTTGCTCAAAATCCGTTTTATATATATATATATATATATATATATATATATATATATATATATATATATATATATATGTATATATATATGTATATATATATGGATATGTATATATATGTATATATATATATATATATATATATATATATATATATATATATATATATATATGTATATATATATATATATGTATATATATATATATATATATATATATATATATATATATATATATATATATATATATATGTATATATATATATATATATATGTATATATATATGTATATATATATATGGATATGTATATATATGTATATGTATATGTATATATATGTATATGTATATGTATATATATGTATATGTATATATATATATATATATATATATATATATATATATATATATATATATATATATATATATCTATATATCTATCTACAATTCTACACAATTTCTGTATTACAAAAAATCCTTAAACATTATTGGATTTTTCATGAATTTCTAAGAAATTAAATCTTTTTAGAATAATTTCATGTTCACCAGGCATTTTCCATTATTTTTTAGCATTCCAGTTACTGTACGTATGATTTTTACATAAGTACAAAGTTCAATCTTTTGCCAATATAATGCAACAAACCAGAAGCTTTAATCTGTTATGGTTTGGACATAACATTTTTTTTAAAAACTTTTGTTTGCAAACATCATTTTTCAGCTAAGGCTGTATGCGCAGTACCTCATCCCAACTTTTTTAAGGGCATAAGCACCAAAGAGTTAATATATTTTAAATACTACATTAATTTGTTACTTGCTATAGAATGGACCTAAAGGATTGGACCCTAAAGCCCTGCCTCTTTATGAGCTGGCTAAAACCGTCCCTGAATTGTCGACATATGACTTTTGCTCGCACTTATACGTAATTGTAACTGTCAAGAGAGTAAGTACCTCTCAACACAGACTTCCCCCCATCTAAGGAAGACTCCCATTTAAATAACTCAGAAGTTTGTATCGATGTAGGAATAAACTACAAATTTTAAAAGCCATTTGTATTTTCCTTAGCTATACAAACCTGAGTTATTTAATGAAAGGTGCCGCGCTGCCTCATCTCCTCCACAAGTCTTAGATCAGAAGAGTGTGATATAAGCCATGCAGCAGCGTATTACACTGCCATACAGTGGGGTTGCCTAGCATCCTCTTGTGAGGCAATCGAACCCTTTTTCCAATTGACTGTCTTGTCATAGAAAACGTGACCTTTTTCACTAAAGTGTATTCCATCTTTTGTATAACTTTCTCTTGTCATAGAAAGTGTCTCAAGGATCTCTAAATGTAACTCTTTTTGCTGGCATATAGACATTGGCCTTACATTTATCCCTAAGGCCTTACTGAGGGTGAAGCGGCTGACATCGAGTCTTAGTAGGATACCTATAAGTATTGTATTTTAGATCTTGTTCCAAGCCGTTTCAACAGTTTTTTTTTTCTAGCTATTTAACCAAAGGTTGTGTTTGGCTAGTGGTGTCCTTTCTTAGGAACAGATTGTTTCTGTTTGCCTGTAAGAAATAGTGGTATTGCTGTTATCTGTTGTAATTTTACTAACTACTACTTAAATCTTCTGTGCATTGGCACCTGACCTTTCTCTTCTTTTTGAGACCGAAGTGCTCCCCTTGGTCCTTTACCATGGAGTCTCAGAATAGCGCAGTCTCGTCTTCATCTTCCTCTGCTAGGAGGGAGAATCAGTTTTTCAGTCACAGTTTTAGGCTGTTTCGTCTTGCCCTTTTCTACCCTTACTTTAGTGGGTTTCATGAACTCTGTTTTTGTTAGTAATTATTTCTTCTAAAGTTTTGTCCTTAATTTCACCTTATTTTGTATCTCTTGGATACTAATCCCATTTTCTACAACATTGTCTATGACTTCTTTATTTCTTATTTCCAACTGTTGAAACTTGGTCAGAATTTCTACCATTTGTTTTGTTAGTTCTTGGTTATAATTTTTCAGTTTTCCTATTTCCTGTTCTTGCAGAACAGGTGTACAATATTACGGTGCAGGTTTGCAGCACACTCATGTTTGAAGTTGATGCACCATTTGTTTATCTGACACTTTGAACGTCTATGCTTTAACATAAATTTTTCACTTGTCTTTAATTTCTTGATGATATTGTCTGATATATATCTTTTTCAATATTAAACTTACCCGATGATCATATAGCTGTCAGCTCTGCTGCCCGACAGAAAAACCTACGGGCGGAATACGCCAGCGATCGCTATACAGGTGGGGGTGTACATCAACAGCGCCATCTGTCAAGTAGGTACTCAAGTACTCGATGTCAACACAGAACCAATTTTCTCTCTGTCGTGCCACTGGCAAGACCTACTAAATACGCTGTTACTAACTGGATTTGTTTTCACAACTATTTGGTGAAGTACACTATTCCAGTTTTGAGCTTTCGCTATGCAGGGGTTTTATCTTCATTTCAAAACTTGAACTCGTTTTGGATAGATTTAATTATGGTGACAAAGAGAGTATGGACTCTTTCACTTTTAAATGGCCGACCCTTCCCTTAGACGGAAGTGTGTTTAGGTTTTTAGTAATTTTGCTAAACACGTTATAGATCTATTTTTTTTATATCTCTCCGCCTTTATTAGGCCTCTTCGATTAACTTTCCATTTATTATCAACATATAAAAATAAATTTTTATGTTTTGTTTATATGCGACATTTCCTGATAGTAGGCGGTCCTAACTTGGAACCGAAGTTAATCAACGTTGAGCCCGTTATATCGTATTTTACCTTTAAAGAATTTATAACTTTTTAAATTTAATGTTTTATGAAAGAATTTCTTTGATAGTCTCGTACTGTTTTCAAAGATGAACTAACGTTTAGTTTTTTTAGTCTACGCAGTTGTTGACGTTCAGGACGTTCAACATGCGCTCTATCGTTACGATAGAGAGAGAGAGTGTTTCACGGTTTCACTTTGCAGTAAGAGTAAACCGATTCTGGCGTTTCGTTCATTCTTTCTTAGCTTAAATGGTTTAAATTCTAAATTAAAGGAACTTTTTATTTGGAGAACCTTTCAGTTTTTTCCTTTAGCAAATAACATGTTTTGACGATATATAATTGGGCTCTTCTCTCAGGTGCGAAATCAAGAGAGAAAGAGAGAGAGAGATAGAGACGGAGGGAGAGAGAGGAGAAAAAACGTTTCGTTCAAGCGGGTAACGTTGTTCTCGTTTTACTCTCCTCCCTAGTCGCTGTAGGGGAAGAAGGTAAAACGTTTCTAGGGTTTTATTCTTGTTCCCAGGCTATGTGCGGTGAGAGATTGTAAACGTAGTTTATTTGATCTAGTGTTTAGTCTCTTTCCCAGCTACTGAATTCTTTATCTTTATATATGTTTTCTGTTGCATTATACGACTGTTTTCGCAATTACTACCTTTTAATGAAGGGTAGGATTGCGTGTTTCAGGTAGAAATCAGTAAAATTTCGATTTCAGTGAAATAAGTGCAAAACAGAAAATCAAAGTGATAAAGTGATATGCGCAAAGTGTTACAGTGTTGCGTCCGAGGGTTCGTCTGTTCGTGCCTGTCGTTCACCTAGTCCGGGACCTCTTGCAAGCTCCCAAGCCCAGGGGAGAAGTAATGTCGAACGACTTATGGGTTCCTCAGGCCTTGATCAACGAACAGACGTTTTTCCCTCCGTGGTTTCGGGCGTATCTACCAAGATCGCCCCACCCACACAAAGACGAGAGAGCCCACTTACTTCTCGTCTGCGGAAGAGGTTTCTCGTAAGAAACCTTGGACCAAGGTCTCGCAGCTTATTAAGTGCAAGTCGGTCCCTTCCGCGCAAGTCCAACGGCCCAGGTGTAGCCACTGGGTCAGTTCGGACTCGCTGCAGTCATCCGACGACTGCACACCTCCCAAGAGAGGCAAGGTGGTACCGCAACAGGCAGTAACTCCGTCTGTTGCCGCACCCGCTGTTTTAGACCCTCAGTCACTACGGACAGTAGCTCCGTCTGTTGCCGCTTTTGTAGACCCTAAGTGGTCTTTACTGCAGTCTATGCAGACTCAATTAGCTGCGGTTATGCAGGAGTTTCGTGCGGAGAAGGTTAACGCTGCACCCGTTAGCCTACAACCTGCCACGGTTGTGCGCCCAGCTCACGCTGAGGCTGCCTGCTCCCACACTCCGACTGCGGAGAAGGTTGACGATGCACCCGTTTGCCTACAACCTGCCACGGTTGTGCGCCCAGCAGACGCTGCGGCTGCCTGCTCCCACTCTCTGGCTGTGAGAGCTCCTCCACCCATGCGCAGTCGACCCTGCCAGACGCATGCTGACTCCCACAGACGCACGGAGCACTCCGTTGACGTGCGTGTGCTACCACAACAACAGGAGGGTGGAGTTAAGCTGCCGTGTTTTGACACGGTGCGTCAGCCTCCGCAACCCACTGTGGTTACCGCCACTCGCCCGCAGCAGACTAGTCAGTCAGGAGTTGAGGCTTCCCCACACAGCTTTGGTTGTTGCCAGCTCACAGACTGTCAAGCAGTTACATAACGTTGCCTTCTGTTCTGCTACTAATGCACCAGTGCTGTATGTCCTCACGCGCCTGTTGTGGTTGACAGTTCAGTTTTTTGACAGTTCACAGACTGTCTGCAGTTACATAACGTTGCCTTCTGGTCTGCTGCTAATGCACCAGTGCTGCATGTCCTCACGCACCTGTTGTGGTTGACAGTTCAGTTTTTTGACAGTTCACAGACTGTCATGCAGTTACATAACGTTGCCTTCTGGTCTGCTGCTAATGCACCAGTGAGACCCTCACTGAGATAACCTAGCTTTTCTCGGACAAGGTTCCTGTAGATGAGAAAGTGCTGTTCTCCCTCCTACTGATATTCCTTTGAGGACTCTGTCATTTGGAGAGGAGCCTTAAGCTGCTTAGCCTCCTATGAACTTTTGTCGAGCCTTTGAAGTTTTGCTGTACTATTATGTCACACATAACAAGGCTTCCAGGGATGGTAAATGGTTCCGCTTCAGTCGCTAACCCCGTCTGTTGCCACACCTGCTCCCGTAGACCCTAATGGGCTTTGCTGCAAGACATGCAGTCCAAGCTTGTGTCCTTGATAGAGGACTTATACGGAGAAGAACCTTCTGGCCAACAACCTTCCTACCGGTTGGTTGTGCGCCCTGTTGACGCTGAGGTATCCTACTCGCGTCCGCCAGTTGAGGTGGTTCCTCCACCGATGCGACCCAGTGTGGGTTGCCAGTCGCACGTTGACGTTAAGCGACGCTCGGAGGTGGTTGTTGACGTTCAGTGTGTCACTAGGAAGACGTTCAACAACCAGCAGAGGTGACTTGTTGTGACGCAGTGCGTCAACCTCAGCAACCCGGTAGGGTGTTGACTGCACAACCCAGACAGTCTAGACAGTTTCGGGTTGACGCTGTACTTCCTCGCGTCCCCATGGTTGACAGTTCACAGACTGTGCAGCAGTACCATGATATTGCGTCCGGCTCCGTCACGCATCCACCAGTGGGACCGGATTCAGCGAGTCAGACGTTGCCCACTCCGTTGCCGTTTCCTCATCAGTTTCGGATGAGGAACCCTCTGATGAGGACGTTGCTGAACAAGACGATCAACCCCCAGCCCTGCTATCCATCCAGAAGATGCTGAAGAAGGAACGCTGCCCTGTCAGGCTGTGGATGAGTCTGGTAAGGACTCTGTCATCCGTGGTTCAATTTGTGTCACTAGGAAGACTACACCTCCGTCCTCTTCTATACCATCTAGCTTTTCACTGGAAAAAGGACAAGACGCTAAAAGCGGTCTCGATCCCGATTTCCGGAAAGTTAAAGTCTGGTCTGACTTGGTGAAAGGACTTTTTCAACCTTAGAAAGGGTCTTCCCCTGACTGTTCAGACTCCCAAACACGTTCTCTTCTCGGACGCATCGGACGTAGGCTGGGGTGCGACATTAGACGGTAGGGAATGCTCGGGATTATGGAACTCGAGTCAAAGGACAATGCATTTCAACTGCAAGAAGCTACTGGCAGTACGTCTGACCTGGAAAAGCTTCAGGTCTCTCCTTCAAGGCAAAGTGGTGGAGGTGAACTCGGACAACACACGGCTTTGACGTACATCTCCAAGCAAGGAGGGACCTACTCTCTGACATGGTACGAGATCGCAAGGGACCTCCTCACCTGGTCAACAGGTCTAGACTTTTCACTAGTAACGAGGTTCATCCAAGGCAACTTGAATGTCATAGCAGATTGTCTCAGTCGGAAGGGACAAATAATTCCAACAGAATGGACCCTCCACAAGGATGTATGCAAGAGACTTTGGGCCACCTGGGGCCAGCCAACCATAGATCTCTTCGCAACCTCGATGACCAAGAGGCTCCCAATAGTTTGCTCACCAATCCCGGACCCAGCAGTAGTTCATATAGATGCCTTTCTACTAGATTGGTCACATCTAGATCTATATGCATTCCCTCCGTTCAAGATTGTCAACAAGGTACTGCAGAAGTTCGCCTCTCACGAAGGGACAAGGTCGACGCTAGTTGCTTCCCTCTGGCCCGCGAGAGAATGACTCACCGAGGTACTTCGATGGCTAGTAGACGTTCCCAGAACACTTCCCCTAAGGGTGGACCTTCTACGTCAGCCACGCGTAAAGAAGGTACACCAAGGCCTCCACGCTCTTCGTCTGACTGCCTTCAGACTATCGAAAGACTCTCAAGAGCTAGAGGCTTTTCGAAGGAGGCAACCAGAGCGTTTGCTAGAGCAAGGAGAACATCCACCCTTAGAATCTACCAATCGAAGTGGGAAATCTTCCGAAACTGGTGCAAGTCAGTATCCGTATCCTCGACCAGTACCTCTGTAACTCAAATAGCTGACTTTCTCTTATATCTGAAGAAAGAACGATCTCTTTCAGCTCCCACTATCAAGGGTTACAGAAGCATGTTGGCATCAGTCTTCCGTCACAGAGGCTTAGATCTTTCCAACAATAAAGATCTACAGGACCTCCTTAAGTCTTTTGAGACCACGAAGGAGCGTCGTTTGGTTACACCTGGTTGGAATTTAGACGTGGTACTAAGATTCCTTATGTCAGACAGGTTCGAACCGCTTCAATCAGCCTCCCTGAAAGATCTCACCTTTAAGACTCTTTTCCTGATATGCTTAACCACAGCTAAAAGAGTCAGTGAGATTCATGCCTTCAGCAAGAACATCGGATTCTCATCCGAAACGGCTACATGTTCTACAACTTGGTTTTCTAGCCAAACACGAGCTGCCTTCTCGGCCTTGACCAATATCGTTCGATATTCCAAACTTATCGTATGGTTGGAAATGAACTAGAAAGAGTATTATGTCCTGTAAGAGCTCTTAAGTTCTATTTAAAAACCTTTACGAGGCCCGTCTGAAGCTTTATGGTGTTCAGTTAAGAATCCATCTTTGCCTATGTCAGAGAATGCTTTATCCTATTTTATCAGACTGTTAATACGAGAAGCTCATTCCCATCTGAATGAGGAAGACCAAGCTTTGCTGAAGGTAAGGACACACGAAGTTAGAGCTGTCGCAACTTCCGTGGCCTTTAAATAGAATAGATCTCTGCAAAGATATTCGACGCAACCTATTGGAAAAGCAAATCAGTGTTCGCGTCTTTTATCTTAAGAATGTCCAGTCTCTTTACGAGAACTGCTACAATCTGGGACCATTCGTAGCAACGAGTGCAGTAGTGGTGAGGGCTCCACCACTACAATTCCCTAATTCCATAACCTTTTTAATCTTTCTCTGGAAATGTTTTATTATTGTTTTTGGGTTGTCCGGAAGGCTAAGAAGCCTTTCGCATCCTACTTGATTTGGCGGGTGGTCAAAGTCATTTCTTGAGAAGCGCCTAGATTAGAGGTTTTGATGAGGACCTTTAGTATGGGTTGCAACCCTTCATACTTCAGCTCCTAGGAGTCGCTCAGCATCCTATGAGGATCGCGAGGCTCAGTAAGGAAGACGTACTTAAAAAGGCAGAGTAATTGTTCAAGTCGACTTCCTTACCAGGTACTTATTTATTTTATGTTTGTTATTTTGAATAACTGCTAAAATGAAATACGGAATACTTAGCTCATAATAATGTCAACATGTAATGCTGGTCTCTACCCACCCCCCTGGGTGTGAATCAGCTATATGATCATCGGGTAAGTTTAATATTGAAAAATGTTATTTTCATTAGTAAAATAAATTTTTGAATATACTTACCCGATGATCATAAATTAAAGGACCCACCCGTCCTCCCCAATAGAGACCCAGTGGACAGAGGAGAAAATTGGTTCTGTGTTGACATCGAGTACTTGAGTACCTACTTGACAGATGGCGCTGTTGATGTACACCCCCACCTGTATAGCGATCGCTGGCGTATTCCGCCCGTAGGTTTTTCTGTCGGGCAGCAGAGCTGACAGCTATATGATCATCGGGTAAGTATATTCAAAAATTTATTTTACTAATGAAAATAACATATTTAGAAATCTTTGCTAACTAAAGCATTACTCACTTGCTTTGTGACCACTAATATAAAAAAGGGGTCTGGCTGAAATTTACCCACCTGCTGCCACATCCGCATAGTCCCAGATGACTTTCCATCTTTTATGTCCCCAATCTCCTGTAAGTGTTGTTGAACAAACAGTTACTCTCCTCAGTGTTGAGCCATCCCTAACAAGCCGCTGCTCCCACCTGAGCAGCACAAGGCAAAAGCCTGTTTTCTCTCCAGGATTGACAATGGAAGGCTTGTGATTACTGGGATTTCCGGACATCCAAGAACAACCAGACTCTTAGGTACAACTGAGTATTAGAAAGAAGTGGCAACTAGGCTTTTTAGTTGGCCAGGATTCCAAGGCACAAAAGCTCTGTCAGCCTCAAGAGCATGTACTGTCAAAAGTAGAGTCTGCTCTGGATGTTCAGGCTGATAGTGATTTTCAAGGAAACCCAATGACTAGCACTGGTAATTATCTTATGATATACAGTAGTGAATGCAGCTTAGTCTCCGGAGTTCTCATTCTCCTGAAGAGGTTTCCTATGTAATGACAGGCGGACTGATGGTCATTGATGAAAACTTTTTAATCCTGTGCATCAAGAATGAATTCCCAAGCAAAAATGTGTTTGACTTTGGACAGGAAAGGATGCTATTCACTACAAATGTTGGTTAAGCAACAGCACATTGCCATTGGTTATGTTCTTAGAAGTGATGTGATGGTATTTGCAGGAGCACCTCTGCGGAAATCATGGAGATAAGACTATACCTAAGTGAAAGCCACCAGTGGGACAGAGTACAGGAAATTATATTATGAAAGATGTGTTCAAATGTATTGTTTGCTAAGAGGGTTAATTGAGATGTATCATACTTTTAAAAAAAATTTATTTTGATAGGTTCTCAATTTTTTCTTGTTCTGGCAAATATTTTCATATAATATTTTGACAGTCAACTTTAACAGAGTTTGTATTTTTTGTAGATTTTGACACGACCTAAGTAAAATAGAGTTTTTACTATGGTTTCATATTCTTTCCATGGTAACAACTTCCTAGTTTTTTTTTTTTTAATTATACCCATCCCCCTTTCAAAGTCAGAAGTAGAATTAGAAAATGACATTGTATTACTTTTCTTGGAGTGTTTTTTAATCTATTATGAAACCGTGTTTATGAAATTCAAAATCTTACGAAAAAGGTATGTAATCACACAAAAGCTAGAAAAATTTTTAATGATTTCAAATTTATGTTTTTTTCTCCATGGTGATTATCTTTTTGTGATGCCCCAAACATGGTAAGACAGCATCTTTTCTAATCTTACATAAAAAGTTGTGAAGCAGTCGTTGTATATAAGAGTATGTTAACCTTTTATGGACTTCATTTTTTAATTTCTTAACTTTTGTGATCTGAAGAGGAATGGAATTGGTCTCTGTGAAAAGCTTATAAATATTTTGTTGTTGATTATTAGTTTTATCTTATAAACTCAGAAAACATATACAGTATTGTATATAGTATTGTCAATTTTTTTATTCCATTACTGTACAGTATTCTAAAGAATAATAGTATCAGTGGTAAATATTAAGTAAATATCTGGTTCATTGCAGATAGTGGCAACATATATGGAAGCAGTCAAGACTATTGATCCTAAACAAGCCACAGGTAAACTTTATTCGCTGTGGGTTGACTTTGCCAAGTTCTATGAAGATAACGATCAGATCATGGATGCCCGCATCATCTTCCAGCGAGCTACTGAAGTTCTTTATGTGAAGGTTGATGACTTAGCAAGTGTTTGGTGCGAATGGGCTGAATTGGAGATCAGGCATGAGTAAGTTAACCTAATTTATATAAGCAACTGCAATAAATAAATAACAAGCTGTACAATAATTGGAAAATCATTCAGCCAAGAATGTATGCATTTATGATGGACTTAACAAGATGGGGATTTAAGTCTAATATAATCATTTACCCCTCCTCAGTAGTAGTTAATTAGTTGAATGTGATAGAATTTTTACTGTAGCTATTTGTGTACTCCATTTCGGTTTCTAAAGGCAACTATGAATATTTATGCATAAGTTGCCTCAACCTAGATGCCACCAACTTACTTGAATTGCAAAACATGCTCAATATTTTTTTAATCCCTGAATGTTCCAAAACAAAATTTAAATACGTCAGGTACTGAGCAAAGTTGGTATATTAAGAATCCTTGACACCTCTTTAGCCTAATATTTGCATATGAAAACTCTAGGGTTGCATGTATTACTATCATTGCCTTATCATTAATGTGCCATTACATTAGCAAGACTTGAAACTGGAACTATTACATTACTAACCTATTATTTATTGGAGACATACTGGATTCGGTAATAACTTTTTTGTTATTGGCCAGGCACTGGTACTGGTAAAGTTATTGTTATGGAGTATTGAATGCCAGACTTACTTGGTTAAATCTATCATTCTGTAATGAAAAATCAAGCAATGGGGAAGGCTAGAGAATTAATTCATATTTTCTATATTCATTGATTTATATTATGCACTTTATTGAATTATGTGAATACAGTATATCTCTCAGGCAATTAAATGAAAGTGCTTCTATATTTAAGCTTTTCCTAGAATGAAATGCCTACTCTATTAAAGATTATTTCACTATACCCGCAATGATTCAGGCAACTGATATTAATGCTTTGTCAGAAGCAAGCCACTTCTGTTGTAAAGTTCTGTCTTTGTATCAGTTTAGGGTATAGCGAGAAGTGCAACATAGTTTCTCACTTGGTATTTTTGCCTCATCCAGATACTAAACTTAGACATAGTATTTTCATCTCACCCAATTTTTTACTCTGACTGATCTGAACTTAAGCTCTTTTTCTGGTTTCACGCTTGGGTAAATATAGATGCCTCTTTCAAGTGTATTTCCAGTTTTGGGATCAGGCTATACTGATGACAGTGAATCCTGCCTTTGGAGTCTTTGCCTTACTAAAGGTTTAGGCTTGACCCTCTGAACATTTTATTTTAGATTTTGGCTTTTTGGATCCTTAGGGAAATTTTGAAGGATAAGAGCTAACTTAAACAAGTATCCTAGTACAAAAGAAAAATATTAAGACCTACTTTGGCTACTCAGGTTTTTACTCCTTATTTGGTTTTCAGTCCACTTATTTCTCCTCCAATGCAAATGAAGGTGGAATCAGTTTTCACTAAGAATAATACAACTAATACCTTTCTTGTGGTTTTGGGATTTACAATGAATTCTAAATCCATGTTGGATTGTCATTCGAATCAGTTACTCACTTTGAAGAAAGAGATAACAACATTGTCTTCTGTTAAACAGATCTTAGATTCAGTAAACAATCTGTAGTATCTGAGTACAAATTGGTTTTGTAACCTACAGAGTTTAAATATCTTTTAGACAGTCCTTTACAGTATAATGCTTTATTATCCTTTGCCAAAAAGAATGAGGATTATATTCTGAAGGAATTACTAAAATTATTAGATTGTCTAGCTAAGACTATTTCATACTCCGCTGTGGAGATTGGACAGTTGTGTGGCAACTTTAGGAAAGGGAACAACTATGTTTTCAATAGAGTAATAGTGTTATACATGATAATAAAACAATATTTAATGATAACCCCATATTTTATTTTGTTTAAGAAGCTTTTAGCACAAATACTTACTTAGATGTCGGCTAAATCTCACTTTGATTTGATAGCCCAGCCTATCAGAGCCTCTAAATCACCAGCCTTTCAGTATGCTTCCAGAGAGAGGCTTAGGTGTCACTCCCATTCTGCTAGCAATCTCAATCTATAGGCCTTCCGAGTAACCAGGGTTTCATACAGAATTCTTGAATTTCAGAGAACAATGTACCTATAAGGAGAAAAACCTGCCTTTCTGGCAAGTTTGTCAGAGGTTGTAAGTTCACCAGGTTATCATGATCTTGATTAGTTGAAAATTTAATCAAGTATATTTGAGAGTCTTGTATCTATGAAACAATAGCTGTGCAATTCTGTTTTGCACTATATAATACAGTACTTGGACACAAAAATGCACTTATAGTAAACTACATGGGTATGTTGTGTTATATTTTCTGGAATTGTTTATTATAGCTTTTTTCAATTTATTTGCATTTTATTTTGACATCTCATTCACCTTTCAGCAATGAAGAAGAAGCTCTGAAACTTATGAAGAGGGCTACAGCACCACCACCACATAAAGTAGCTTACAATGATGAATCTGAGCCTGTTCAGCGACGTGTGTACAAGTCTCTGAAATTATGGTCCATGTTTGCAGATTTAGAAGAAAGTTTAGGAACTTTCAAATCGTGTAAAGCTGTGTATGACAGAATTATCGACCTTCGAATTGCCACTCCACAAATTATTATAAACTATGGAATGTACCTACAGGTAGAATATTATGTTCACTTTAATCTTGAATGAAGATTCTTTGGTATCATAGAAAAGAAATCCAATATATTTGTAAAAAGACATTTTATTTCAAGATTGTTAAGATCACCATCAAAATTTCTTAGCCTCACTTAAAGTTAGCTTTACTTCAATTAAAATTTTAGCCATAGTACTGTACAGTATAAGTCAACTTGATTATGGTTTTGAAATGTCTGATTTAGCCATAGTGCTGTATATTACATGTGAACTTGATTATGGTTTTCTAATGTCTGGTTATTCTTTTATGTTTTGTCTTCATTGCAGGAAAACAATTATTTTGAAGAAGCATTTAAAGCCTATGAAAAAGGGATTGCTCTTTTCAAGTGGCCTTATGTATATGATATTTGGAACACCTATCTTACAAGGTTTTTAGAGAGATACAAAGGAACAAAAATTGAACGAGCAAGAGATTTATTTGAGCAGGTAAGCTGTTTCTTTAGTTTACCTCGCCATATTTAAGCAACTTACAATAAATGGGTATGCCTGTAGTTTTTTTGCTCGACTTTCTTGATTTTATATATTTTTTAAGAATAGAGGTTTTGATTGTACACATTGTCTGACATGGATTATTGTATTGATCTTTAAGAAACTATACATATTTCAAAGTTGTAACACAACACCTACTGTATAGGCAAGATTTTTGTTCATTTACTTAACATGCTAATTTTGATAGTATCCAACAGCTTGTAGATGAGACTTCATTGACTTGATTGTTTTTTCATTTAAGTAACAGTATATAAAACTTGCTAATCTTTTTTTCCACAGTGTTTAGAGAAATGCCCACCTAAATATGCCAGAAATTTGTACTTGTTGTATGCCAAGATGGAAGAGGACCATGGCTTGGCAAGACACGCAATGCAGATCTATAGCAGGTCCACTAAAGCTGTTCCTCCTGAAGAGAAATTATCAATATATAACATATATCTACAGCATGCACAGCAAATATATGGTGTGACTAAAACAAGAGAGATATATCAGGTATGTATAAAAATTGTTAATTCTTTACTATTTAAGGTATGCCTATGATATTAGTTTGGTATAAAGATGATAAAGCTGAATTGTGTTATGACATTTTATAAAGATGATTGTTACAATATTCATTAAAATCAATTGCTACTTTTCTGTTTTTGTTTTTGTTTCCAGGAAGCAATTGATGACCTTCCAGATGAGGGAGCAAGAGAAATGTGCTTGCGTTTTGCAGAGATGGAGTGCAAGCTTGGAGAGATTGATCGGGCGCGTGAAATTTACGTCTACTGCAGTCAGATTTGTGATCCACGTGTTACTGCTGATTTTTGGGCCAAGTGGACAGATTTTGAAGTGGCTCATGGAAATGAGGACACAATGAAGGAACTTTTGAGAATCAAGCGTTCCATGCAGGCTAAATATAATACACAGGTCTGAATTTATAAGCTAGGGTTCTTTTAAGGGTTAGAACATACTGAATACTGATTTCTAAATTTATCTATATTCGTTTTTTGGCATTATAAATTATTTCTTGAATGTTGTGCTTTATGGACATAAGACTTGGCAGGTAAATGGTTAGAAGCTTACCAACACACACACACACACACTTTTTAACTCATAAGTATGTAACCTTTTTTTCAGGTTAATATGATGTCAGCGCAGATGTTGGCCTCAGCCGGAACAGTGGCTGGCACAGTATCTGATCTGGCACCTGGGGCTAAAGATGGAATGCGTATGCTTGAAGCCCGTGCCTTTGCCATGAACAAGCCAGATGAACAAAATCCTTCATCTGCAGCTCCAGCTGCCCAAGGTATAGTTATTGTTTTCAAGCTTAGTTGACTAAATGGTAATAACTAGTCTAGATATAATACTAATCTTTCTTGCTGAGCTGAGTTAAAGGTAATAACCCTAACCAAATAATAAGATGTAAAATAGAAATATCCCAGTCCTCTGTTCATTGTATATTTTTTAACTTATGGGAAAGGATACTTGAACTTATATAGTGAATTAATATGATCAAGTAAGGTGTATTAAAGTAATCATCATATATTTTTTATTGGTTGTGGAATTAAAATTTAAAGTAGTTGCCATGACTCAGTATTTCAGTGATGAATACTATGAATTTGTAGTGTAAAAAGCGAATTCTGCCTTCCTGTTTGGAGAAACAAGGTACCATAGATGTACAGTAGTCAGAATATCAAAAAGGATGCATGTTCATGGTCAATTTGGGAATAGCTGATGTAGTCAGAGTTGGAAAAAGGGCATATATTCATAGTTGGGGCATAGGTGATGACATGTTCATAGTTAGTTGGGGAATAGCTGATGTATTGTAGTCAAATTAGATAAACAAGACATGTTCATAGTCAGTAAGGGAATAGCTGATATAATCAGAATAGGAAAAAAGACAGGTGTTCTTAGGCAGTCAGGGCATAGCTAATGGAGTGTAATTAGGAAAAAGGGTGTGTATTTATAATCAGAACATAGCTTGTGTAGCCAGATTAGGAAAAGGACATATGTCTAGTTAGTTAGGGCATAGCTAATGTGGCAGAATAAATAATAAAGGCACATGTTCATTGGCAGGGCATAGCTGATGTAGGCAGATTAGGAAAATTGTGAATAAAACCAATCAGGGCATAATTGTAGGACTATTAGAAAAAAATAAAAATGTTCATAGTTAGTTAGGGTATGACTAATGTAGACAGATTAGAGTGAAGAACATGTATTCATAGTGGGGGGGGGGTTTATAGCTTATGTTCTTTGTATAATTGTTGGCATTATGTGGAGTTGAGGTATATGTGAATAATTCTTTTCAATCAGGATAATGTTTTAATAATATAGTCATTTAAATAAATTCTATTTTAGGAAAATTCTGTGTTGTGGAATATTTTATTAATTAGGTATTTTTCAGTTGAGAATGTGGAATTTATAGTTGATTGCTACTGTTTTGCAGGAGGAGGGTCCAAAATTCTCTTTGTACGAGGAACTACCACAAAGAGGGATGAAGATGTTGCCGATACTGCACGTACTGCGAATCCTGATGAAATTGACCTTGATGAGGAGGATGACGATGAGGATGAAGATGATGAGGATGACACGGGTAAGAATGAGGTGTCATATTTCAGCAATATTTTTTTACCATTTTTTTTTTTTTTATAAAAAGGGTACGGTATAGTGCTTTAAAAAATTAACTCCATACTGTATTTTGTTTAGGTTTGGTAGCCTGAAGAGATTTACTAATTTTTATTTCAAACTATTTGTTTACACTTCTATATTCATAGTTTGTTCTTATACAAATACAAACCATCGTCCTACATAGAAGGAGAATGATAACATGTTGCGAAGTTGGAATACAGCAGTCAAAACTTCATAGTGAGGTGTAGGTAGTTGGCCAGAGGTAAGCTTACTCACTGAGCAGTCACATCGATAGTAGCTGTTAGTTGAGACAGAAATTCTCTAACTTACTGGAGACTTATGGCAGATTTTCAAGCTCTCTTTTTTTTTTTTTTTTTTTTTTTTTCCCAACATGACACTACTGTATTGCATCTTGGGGTATTGTCCTCGAGTTAAGAGACACGATTAACTCTTATCATGTCTCCCACAACACTTAGGTTGGCCAAAGGTGAACGTAGGATTCTCACCTTTGCCTCCTTTGAATTAGACTTCCCTCTGAAGCAATTCTGTTTCCTTCTTTGTTACAACACATGCAAGCAACAGGTATCCTTGCGAGTGCTTTTATTTCAATATTCTTAACCTCGCCTATTGGTAGCCGATTGCTTTGCTTGCCGATCGCTAGACTTTCTCTGCAATCAAGCGACTTGAGATTGCTTGACAAACGTGCACACTCAATCTTCGGCATGGTTACAATTCAGCTGTTGCTGAACCAATCTTTATAAGTTGGATGGCCAGGAACAACAGAAATGCACCTTAACCTCAGACTTGCTTCCACCAGATGCACCTCTACCACAAAGATGCCTCAAGACATCCCTCAACCACAGGCGCGCAACGACACGGATATGTTTTTCACCCAACGCCCAAAAACATTACCAGACGTAATAGCCTAAATGCGTCCCCTCAAGGTGAACGCAGGACTCTCATCTGAGCATTCATTTGCTCTCGCCGGAGCTTAGCTTGCTAGCTCTTTGGAGCGTTTGCTTTTCCTTCAGATGCACTGATATGGCCATGCACTTAAACATTTAACGCATTGTTTTAGAATGCGTGTGTAGAAAAACTATCTTTATTAAATTGCTGGCGTTTGCTGAGGCCAAGGGTTTAGAATAGGTAGTTTACTCCACCTCAACCTGCATACATTACCCTAAAGTTATCTTTGATAAGAGATTAGCAACTGCCAGAGCTAAATGCATGCACAGTGTATTTGCTCTTCAGTGCTTTCACACAATTATAATTGGTAGGTCTATCCAGTTGTGACCATCGACCTACAATTATGCATGGAGTGATCCTCACATTTGATCCCATTGTGGATCAGAATCACCTATAGAAGTTTCCTTTCAACGATGATTGTTGCCAATAGAATTTAGGTCAACTTCAGCAGGTATTCTTCAATAAATCTTAGGAATGAACCAAATCCATCCAGACCCGGAGTCTTTCTAGAATAAATCTTAGGAATGAACCAAATCCATCCAGACCCGGAGTCCTTCTAGAATAAATCTTAGGAATGAACATTGCAAGAAATAGGATTAACGGAAGATAGGACATTGCCTGATCTCTCTTCAAAATTTTTTTTATTATTATTATTATCATTATTAGGTAAGCTACAACCCTAGTTGGAAAAGCAGGATGCTATAAGCCCAGGGGCTCCAACAGGGAAAATAGCCCAGTGAGGAAAGGAAACAAGGAAAAATAAAATATTCTAAGAACAGTTACAACATTAAAATAAATATCTCCTATATAAACTATAAAAGCTTTCACAAAACAAGAGAAAGGGAAATAAGATAGAATAATGTGCCCGAGTGTACCCTCAAGTAAGAGAACTCTAACCCATGACAGTGGAAGACTATGGTATAGAGTCTATGGCACTATCCAAGACTAGAAACCAGTGGTTTGATTTTGGAGTGTCCATCTCCTAGAAGAGCTGCTTAAGATAGCTAGAGTCTCTTCTCCCCTTACCAAGAGGAAAGTGGCCACTGAACAATTACAGTGCAGTAACCCCTTGGGCGAAGAAGAATTGTTTGGTGTTGTCACTTTTATGAGGACAGAGGTCGGTGCCCTGACCAACCTACTACCTAGAAAACTTATAGCATACCTGTAAGGTTTCTCAAGTTTTTTGGACAACTAAGACCAGTTGGAAGGAGTTTTAATATAAGTAGCTCCTACTGTTTTTTCTCTTCCATTGGAAGATATAGGGTTATCCTGTCCTCTATGAATTACAAAGAAAACAACAAGGGTTTGAACAGTATTATGTTTTCTCCTCAGCAGGCCACAGTAAATGGGACCGTTACCCATCCGTTTTCTTTTTGAACTAGTCTTTAAAGTTAAATTCATAGGAGTTTCATTTGTCACTCTTACCATTTTTTTCTCTTCCAGTGGGAGAAATAGGGTTAGACAGCCTCCACGGAGGACGAAGAAAAGGACAACAGTTTGAACGCTATAGTTTTTTCTCCTCAGTAGTCCACAACTACAATCATCTTTTGTACGATTCTGCTCTTGCTCATTTTGCAACAACGCCCTAGGAGCAGCTTTAGAACGTTGCCCCTCTTGCTCGTTATCGCTAATCTATTTAGCTATTACTGGCCCTCACAGTAGTTCCATCTCTCTAGTTTTCTCTCATTGGAGCTATACTAGATATATTACTA
This sequence comes from Palaemon carinicauda, assembly GCF_036898095.1. Lineage (NCBI taxonomy): Eukaryota > Metazoa > Arthropoda > Malacostraca > Decapoda > Palaemonidae > Palaemon > Palaemon carinicauda. The sequence goes on along the minus strand of NC_090741.1, from coordinate 102,887,175 downwards.
GGGGTTTATACTTTATTAAGAAAGTGACTTTGCATAAATGCTAGATCGTAAGTCGCAACTCAGCTGCTCAAGTTGTTGCTTGCAACCGATCGCGCACCCTCTCAACTGCTTGCGATTAGTCACATACCTTCTCCACTACTGTACTTGCAATTGGTTGTACACCTTCCCGTTGGCCTGCTAGACTGCTTTACCATGGGAGTACCACTTTTAACCCTCTCTTTTGACCATACAAGAATAAAACCTGAAGCAAGGAAACAGGTTAGATAGTGAAAAGAATGTAAGGGACTCCTACACAAATATGAATCTGAGCAGAGTACTCAAGTTTGTTTAGTTAAGAGATATGCAATTACTTCCCAAAGGCTCTAGCAGGTAGGGCACCAATCTAGTAGTTACACTTAGGCATATATATCAGAGCTGTCACATGCTGGTGCCCTCTTAGCCTTAGCGTGTTGCCCCTGCCAGTTAACCTGCGAGTCCCAAACCTGTTGCTCTCCCCTCTCCTCTTTTTTTTTTTTTTTTACTACCGAATATGCATCGGACAAATAGTAAAAATATGGACAGGCATACCAATCATGCACTTCATCAGTACAGTCCATGGATGCATGCTGACCCCGGACCAAAGGATGTTGGCCTAACAATGATTATGGCAGAACAGTCACAGTCAAAGGCTCAACAAACATGTGCCAGGAACCTGCTTTGAAAATTTACGGCTATACCATGATGAAAACACCGCTTCTCTTCTGATCAGCGAAGTTAAACAGTACTTGAGAAAATGAAATAGAGGGGCACTCAGTAGAGCACAGAGCATTGCTGTGCCAGCTTATTTCTTGACCTTTTGCGCAACCTTGACCTTGACCTTAACATGTATTAATTGGCATGGATTTTCATGCACCCAAATATGAACCAAGTTTGAAGTCTGTGAGAATGATATCCAAACTTATGGCTGATTACGTGAATTGGATATTTTGCTTGACCGTGACCTTGACCTTCCAGAATTTAATCATTTCCAGCTTTTTACATAACAGTTAATCCCTGCAAATTTAATTACTCTGTGATTAAAATTGTGGGCAGAAGCTGTTCACAAACAAACACAAATTACAAATGCACAAACATGGGTAAAATATAACATTCCAACTTTGTTGGCAGAGGTAATTATGATAACACATACAAATTTAGCATAACCCATGAACAAAGATGGCATGCCAAATACTGAAATGCTTCAAAATCTTTGGCTCTTCCATTAGGGGTGGCATTTCTCCTTACGATGTGACCTGTGGGAGGATGCTTGTAACCTGGTTAGAGGAGGGGATGGTGTCACATGAAGGAGCAAGGGACTGTGGACATGTTCCAATTTTAATTCTGCCTCCAGTTCACTAATCCTCCTCTAATTTACCACCATCGATTATTCTCATTTCTTGTACAGGCTACAAATTCTTCCCTTCATAAGCTCTAAGTTCTCCCCAAATTTTTTTTTTTTTTTTTTATTCCAGTAACATCTGATTGTGATCTCTCGTGACAAAAGAAGTCTACTGGCCCTTGTTCTCTACAATTATCATTTCCCTTGGGATTGGCCCTGTGCTGCAATCAGGAACCATACAATCGGTAACCATGATCAGAAACCACAGCGATTGGAACTTACACACCTTCTTCAGGTGATCGTTACTTTTGAAGTCAACTTAGAACTGGTATGTCTGTCACCTGTTCCTTCCCATCACTGCCAGAAGTGAAACTTTTGGACAAGATCTTCATACGGGCTGAAACGGTTCCATGACCTAGATCTTCCAACTTATTTGTGCGGTAGGGAGACTTCTCAGGTCCAATCTGGGCACTTATACAAGCATTGAAAGGCCACAATACTCGCGCAGCCTTTGGCAAGGATTCTCCCGACCAAGGACAGGCACTCAATCACCCTATTCTGTTTATAGACCGTATGGAGAGTATCGTAAGGGAAGAAGGATAAGAAGACTGATCGGATAGTACGAGTCATGTACACGTGAGTTGATACGTACCGGGAAAGTACTCATCCCTGAGTAGAAGTATCACGTGAGTTGATACGTACCGGGAAAGTACTCATCCCGGAGTAGAAGTATTGGTACGCGTGCTCACGCACCCACTACTCGTTCTTGGGTTCTTTTGAGATTGAGAACACACTGACACTATGAGTAAATGGCTCCATCCTTCTTTCCCCTACCTGGGCATTCTAATTCTCTCATTGGGAAATAGTATCACTACATGCTGCTACCACTACCTGTGCTCTTTCTGTCCAAGATGGGTTTTTAACAGAAACTATCCCAGGAGGCTAAGATGAAGGGCGCCACCCGTCTTCCATTTCTTAGTAGAGGAGGTGGACCTTATCCACCATCTATTGATTCAGCCACTGCAGTGCTGACAACAGAGACCAGATGGAAGACTCAGACACAAGCTACATTGTTCAGAGGTTTGGAATCTGCTTATATGGAATACACTTCCAGAATCAGCCTAAGTAGTTGCATGTTGGACCACTTGTTGGGTACAGCCATATACTTCATCTCAACCCAGAATTTGACATTTCTGAAACCCAGAAGAATTAATTTAGACTTAGTCTCCTCAGTCAGAAGGCAATGACCTTCATGACGCTGCAGCCAATTACCAGTGAGCCTTTGGGTCCCAAAGGAACACGAAGAACACACCTTAACCCTTTTACCCCCAGGCTATTTGGAAATTTCCAATCCTTAACCCCCAGGGGGTCATTTTTTTCCCTGCACATTTGGCATTATATTTTTTTTAAATTGCTCTAACAGCCTTAATTTTAGTCATAGAGAGGTCAGGTTGGTCTCATTCTCTTGGAAAATGCCTGAATTTTCTCAAATAATTATCAAAAAAATGAAAAAAAAAAAATTTATAACATTTTTTTGCGAGGACGTACCGGTACGTCCATGGGGGTAAAGGGATGGCTTTTGTGAAACGTACCAGTACGTCCTTTGGGGGTAAAAGGGTTAAAGTCTTCCATATGGTTCTCCAGGTCTGTAGGGTCAACTCTTCCAGTGTTAAAGTCAATTAGGACCCAGGGATCAACCTTCTTCAACTTTTTTGACTCAGTTCAAGGTGAAGACAGTGGAAAAAGACTTCTCTGTGAACCAATTCAAGCCTTGAGCTTCAAATTTTACCGCTCCTGAGCGTTGAGGCTCGCCTTTTCTTGTGCCCTTTCAAACGAGATTCACCCCTTTGACTTTTTTGACGATTAACCTACCTGCCTCAATCCAGGAGGCAATGATCTAGGACCAAGACAATCTGCTTTCTATTGACAATAATCTGAGAATCATGTTCAATCCGTAAGCACAGGCCTATGGCCGAGCAGAAGATAGATGACCAGAGTATGCTGATAATACATTGAATAATTGTATCAGCAAATGTATGGAGGTAACGCAACTGCTACATGGCCAAGAATTTCCATCTTGTTGGTGGCAATGTCTTCTTGTCTTTGAAGAATTTGTGCTACTCAGGCTCCTACACCAGCAATTGCTCTAGGGTTGTTAAAAGCATCTCTGGGTGGCAGACAAAAATTTCTCTTCCCCCAGGTTTCAGTGAAATTAATTTAATTGTTACTTCTATGCAATTTATGGAACAATATAGTATCCTCAAACTGGAAGTAGTGCTGTTAATAGAATCTGTTCCTTTACACACACACAAAAAAAAAAAAGCAACAACCAGAGGATGTCGAGTCTAGTTGCCGAATGACAAAACCCCCTACAATCTACTGGACTACCCATCACCAGGGATCCTTCTGTATTCAAGGAAGAGGGGCACACCTGAGGAACCGTAACACCTCAGGGATGTGGTTCACAAAAGTAAAATGCCTGCATATCAACCTATAGGAAGTCCAAGCAATGCTTTTAGCTTGGCAATCTTCCCAACAGTTTGATTGTATACTGGGTAGCATTTAAGAACAACCACATTGTTGTGACTTACGTTCACAAGCAAAGGGATACATTGACCCTTTGCAATTGAACTAGCAGGTTTGCATTGGGTCATCCGACAATGTTATAGAGATGTCAGTAAGGTCCATTCAAAGCAAGGGAACTGACATGCTCAGTCATCAGGGGTATGGAGCAGTACTACAGGGGTTCCCACATTCATGCATGATAGAAAGGCTTCTTGCTCCTCAGGAATCACCATCGAAGGACCAATTTCCCTCTGGTTGATCCAGAAATTCCAGTATACTGCTCTCCAGATCTAGAACATCTTCCATTAGACACGTATCCAGTTTCAGGAATGTTGCCATCATTCAGGACACATTCCAACATACCATTTTCTTCTGGATGCCTTAGCCTTTCCGCCTGTCTACCTAGTTGATACATTCTCAAAAGTTTGTTAATGACATAGGTACCACAACTCTATCGGGTTTCTACAGTCAACTATTTGTAGGTCTCAAAGCTTCAGAAGGTTGGAGACACGACTCCACCAGGTTTCTGCAGGCAACTATTTGTGGGTTGAAAGCCTCAGAAGATTGACAGTTAAAACTGGTCATCCTCTTTCAAGATGGTCCTCATTCCACCCTTCCCAGATGTGAACCAAGTCTGTTGCGGTGGAACTACCAAGATGGTCGTGAAGCTGGAGTTATTCTAGAAATCTGGAGTCGCAAATCTTACTCTATTTTCTTCTGTGTCCAGTTCTTGGTTGGGGAAGCAACCCTAGGTAACGTCTGCCAGGTTTGTGGATCTCTAGCATAAAACTTAGTAGCAGAAAACTTTACCTCTTTACTCGAACTAAACAAAAGTTATGGAGAATTTGGGGAATCCCTAGTATGAAAACAAAAATGGGACATATTTTTCAATCCAGTTCTGGAGCCTCTAGCATAGGCTGTATACATTAAGAAAAAGGGCTAGTCAAATCTCAACTAATACATTTTCCCCTCTATTTTCTCAAACAATGAGTCTTCACATTCAGGTGGTCAGACAACTTAGGGATAACGTTCATTACCCTATTTTTGACCCAAATGACTGGTCTCCAGACCTTTGGTCTCTTCTAACAGATAATCCACTGGCTAGTACAGTGGTAACATGTTCGCCTGGCATTTGTATGACAACAGATCGATTGCAGCCTGAGACCATGAGTTTAAGCTGTTTACTGGGGAGGCCACTACTGTGGTTGGGCACCACAGTGGGTCGTTGGGCTTGCTTGGTTGACGGTGGTGAACATCTATTCTGATAAAACTGGAACTGAAATCAGACACCTTTAGTATCTTCCAAGAGAGATCAGCTCAAATAACCTCTTTTATTTGCTGCACCAAGACCTCTCTTACTTTGTGTGACTCTTCATCTGCTTAGAGCAAAGGGGTGTTCTAGACCATCTATGTTTTCTATAATTGCTTCTAAAAAGATGTTCCATGTTCCACTAGCTCTTTTAATAAGGTCAATGATTTCAAGTGGATTACATACTTTATAGAGGCATCTCGGCCACAAACATCTCTTCAGACACAATATCATTAGGTTCTTCCATTTTCTCCAATATGCAGCCATCAAAAGATGTAAATCTAAGAGGTAATTTCGGCCATGAATATCTCCAGACTATCTTCAAGTTCTTTAGTTTTCTCTGATAAGCTAAGGATACTATAGTTCTAGCCATAACAGTTTACAGGTGTGTGTTTGTTTATGTGCTTCAACATACTTGTGTGAATCTCAAACAGTCCAGTTATTCACAATGTAATTTGCTTCTTTATTGTTGAGAATACCCATGAAAACCAGACTGATATCTTGGAATCTAGGAATAGAGATATTTGTTTTGTAGGAATAGAGATATTTGTTTTGTCCTCCTTATAAACTTCTGGCAAAAACTTAGTGAATGGGCTTTACTAGGGATGCATTTTTTTACCCTCTTGCTGGAGTTTAGGCCTAAGAATGATTATAAGAACTAGAGCCTTCTTAGACACTTTTCTGTACTGGCTTTGGGTTCATTTGTGGGTAAAGGTCCTCAAGAGATTAGAATGACCATTTGGATTCAGGTAACCGTATTAGAAGAAATATACTTGCATGCCAATGTTACAAATCTTTAATGTGAAATCAGGAATAATTCTTACTCTTAATCTAGGAATTACATGTAATTTTTGTTGAACCGTCATTTTAGCTTAAGACCATGATTATTGATGCGAATTATAATTCAGATGAATCTTTACTAATTTATTGCTTTATTTCATTTGAGCTATGAAAATAGATTTTATTGTATACTGTAGGTTCTCTTGTCTCAGCAAGGGTCATACCAATTTAAGGAAGTTCTTTCTTTATTTTTTCTTATTTATATTGTTGGATTTTGGGGGAATGTAAAGATGTACATTGGTGTTTATAGGTATTGTATCTTTAGTTTTATTTGAATAACCCTTTCTGGCTTGCAAGATTCTTTTAGAATATTTGGATAACCCTTTCTGGCTTGCAAATAGGATTTGAATTCTTTTAGAATATTTGAATAACCCTTTCTGGCTTGCAAATAGAAATCCTGGCATAAAGGATTTGAATTCTTTTAGAATATTTGAATAACCCTTTCTGGCTTGCAAATAGGATTTGAATTCTTTTAGAATATTTGAATAACCCTTTCTGGCTTGCAAATAGAAATCCTGGCATAAAGGATTTGAATTCTTTTAGAATATTTGAATAACCCTTTCTGGCTTGCAAATAGAAATCCTGGCATAAAGGATTTGAATTCTTTTAGAATATTTGAATAACCCTTTCTGGCTTGCAAATAGGATTTGAATTCTTTTAGAATATTTGAATAACCCTTTCTGGCTTGCAAATAGAAATCCTGGCATAAAGGATTTGAATTCTTTTAGAATATTTGAATAACCCTTTCTGGCTTGCAAATAGAAATCCTGGCATAAAGGATTTGAATTCTTTTAGAATATTTGAATAACCCTTTCTGGCTTGCAAATAGGATTTGAATTCTTTTAGAATATTTGAATAACCCTTTCTGGCTTGCAAATAGAAATCCTGGCATAAAGGATTTGAATTCTTTTAGAATATTTGAATAACCCTTTCTGGCTTGCAAATAGAAATCCTGGCATAAAGGATTTGAATTCTTTTAGAATATTTGAATAACCCTTTCTGGCTTGCAAATAGAAATCCTGGCATAAAGGATTTGAATTCTTTTAGAATATTTGAATAACCCTTTCTGGCTTGCAAATAGGATTTGAATTCTTTTAGAATATTTGAATAACCCTTTCTGGCTTGCAAATAGAAATCCTGGCATAAAGGATTTGAATTCTTTTAGAATATTTGAATAACCCTTTCTGGCTTGCAAATAGGATTTGAATTCTTTTAGAATATTTGAATAACCCTTTCTGGCTTGCAAATAGAAATCCTGGCATAAAGGATTTGAATTCTTTTAGAATATTTGAATAACCCTTTCTGGCTTGCAAATAGAAATCCTGGCATAAAGGATTTGAATTCTTTTAGAATATTTGAATAACCCTTTCTGGCTTGCAAATAGGATTTGAATTCTTTTAGAATATTTGAATAACCCTTTCTGGCTTGCAAATAGAAATCCTGGCATAAAGGATTTGAATTCTTTTAGAATATTTGAATAACCCTTTCTGGCTTGCAAATAGAAATCCTGGCATAAAGGATTTGAATTCTTTTAGAATATTTGAATAACCCTTTCTGGCTTGCAAATAGGATTTGAAACTTTTAGAATATTTGAATAACCCTTTCTGGCTTGCAAATAGAAATCCTGGCATAAAGGATTTGAATGCTTTTAGAATATTTGAATAACCCTTTCTGGCTTGCAAATAGGATTTGAAATCTTTTAGAATATTTGAATAACCCTTTCTGGCTTGCAAATAGAAATCCTGGCATAAAGGATTTGAATTCTTTTAGAATATTTGAATAACCCTTTCTGGCTTGCAAATAGGATTTGAATTCTTTTAGAATATTTGAATAACCCTTTCTGGCTTGCAAATAGAAATCCTGGCATAAAGGATTTGAATTCTTTTAGAATATTTGAATAACCCTTTCTGGCTTGCAAATAGAAATCCTGGCATAAAGGATTTGAATTCTTTTAGAATATTTGAATAACCCTTTCTGGCTTGCAAATAGGATTTGAATTCTTTTAGAATATTTGAATAACCCTTTCTGGCTTGCAAATAGAAATCCTGGCATAAAGGATTTGAATTCTTTTAGAATATTTGAATAACCCTTTCTTGCTTGCAAATAGAAATCCTGGCATAAAGGATTTGAAATTCTTTTAGAATATTTGAATAACCCTTTCTGGCTTGCAAATAGAAATCCTGGCATAAAGGATTTGAATTCTTTTAGAATATTTGAATAACCCTTTCTGGCTTGCAAATAGGATTTGAATTCTTTTAGAATATTTGAATAACCCTTTCTGGCTTGCAAATAGAAATCCTGGCATAAAGGATTTGAATTCTTTTAGAATATTTGAATAACCCTTTCTGGCTTGCAAATAGAAATCCTGGCATAAAGGATTTGAATTCTTTTAGAATATTTGAATAACCCTTTCTGGCTTGCAAATAGGATTTGAATTCTTTTAGAATATTTGAATAACCCTTTCTGGCTTGCAAATAGAAATCCTGGCATAAAGGATTTGAATTCTTTTAGAATATTTGAATAACCCTTTCTGGCTTGCAAATAGGATTTGAATTCTTTTAGAATATTTGAATAACCCTTTCTGGCTTGCAAATAGAAATCCTGGCATAAAGGATTTGAATTTTTTTAGAATTATTCCTATTACTCGCCAATATAGATCGTTGAAAGTTATTATCACTGTGGTTTTTCAAAATAGAAAAAAAAATTCTAACAACTAATTTTTATCCATCTTGTTGCCAATGGTGTGTTTAAAAAGCTTGTAGTAATTAAATATTAGATAAGTATTGAAATGATTGATTTTAATATAAAAAAAAAATACTTTTTATCAAAGAAGTATATTTTGTCCAATGGTTCATTTTGATCACACAGTTTATTGTCTTTTTGGGGTAAATTTTTTTTTTCTGTCAAGTACTGTATATTCCACTGGTAAGGGATCATTGCCTAGAAAAAAAATAACTAGAACTTAAACACTGTGCTTACACTTTTCAACAATAGAGGAGAGGACTTAATTTTAAGCATAGTAGAACATGATGGCTTTAAAGGAAGCAGAAAAGAAAAATGCTGAAAAATGGTCTTGATGAAGCTATGGCTGATGAAACTGTTAATGGTCCTGGGTAACAAGTGTAATAGTTGATCAGTTTTGCCAAATATACACAACTAAGATGATGCAGTGTGGATAACTATCAGAGAGAAATTAGCAACACCACCACCACCACTGTGGTGTCCTACATTAATAAGAAAGGAGGTACTATATCTGCAACTGAGTCAGATAGCAGGATTAGCAACACCACCACCACCGTGTTGTCCTACATAAATAAGAAAGGAGGTACTATGTCTGCAACTGTGTCAGATAGCAGGATTAGCAACACCACCACCACCACCGTGTTGTCCTACATAAATAAGAAAGGAGGTACTATGTTTGCAACTGTGTCAGATAGCAGTAAAGACTTTCACATAAATAAGAAAAGAGGCACTATGTCTGCAACTGTGTCAGATAGCAGTAAGGACTTTCGAGTGGGCAGAGTTCAACTTGATTACCCTGTCAGCTCTTTTCACCCCAGGCATAAGGAATGTAGTAGCAAGTAGCAAACACGTGGAGCAGGAATACTCAGATAGTTGGGCCAGAATAGTCTTTATGGGCCCCGGATAGCAACAGAGATCTTGAATTTGTGGGGTTCTCCAACAGTGGATCTGTTCATGACCTCCCTGAACCCCAAGCTCCAGATTTAGTGTTCTCCAGTTCCAGACCCTAAAGCAGTGTTTGAGGATGCATTCCAGCATCCAAAGAACATCCTAGACATATGCTTTTCTGCTGTTTCACCATTTATGAAGAATTTAATTGAGTTTGAGCAACTCAAACCTAATGAAGAGTCTTGTACCACGCCCTACCAGAAACCCGAGAGAATTGCTTCTTCTCCCCGACCTGCTATGCCAGTCACACACAAGGATCTTCCTTGGTGTAGCAAGATTCCTTTAACTTCATGAAGGGAGGTTATCAAGCATCTCTCGGTGAAAGGCTTTTTCCATGAGAGACTGTACAGCAGTTGTCTGAATACCTCCACAGATTCTCGGAAGCAGTCTACCAGGCCAAGTAGGCTATCTTTTATGGTTGGTGTTATAGGAGGGGTGGCTCTCCTCTCAGAGCCTCTGTTCCGTTTAAACGCTGATTTTTTTACGGGCAGAACTATGCTCTAGTTCAGCGGTAAAAGGCTATGCTCAGCCTTGAGCCAAGTCTTCAGACTAAAGGGAATAGACATTTCTTCTTCAAAGGAAATTTCCATGCTCATAGTCTTGAGCACCCCTGTCATTCAGTTTTAGTGAATCTACCATCGTGGAACGTTATTAAGGTTCTAAGTTCCTTGAAGAGGGAACCCTATGAACTGTTGAGGCAACTCTCTGACAGGGACCTTACCCTGAAAAAATTTCTTACTCGCTATAGCTTCGATTAAACGAGTCAGTGAGCTTCATGGTCTCCCATTCAAGGGGAATGGAGGCAGGTCTTGCTATCCATTGTCCCTAACTTCATAGTTAAAACACAAAACCTGTCATTGCCTGATTCCAGGTTTGTATCAGTTTCAGGTTATGAGACTTTAGGGTTGTAATTGATAATCCTGATCAGCTGTTGTGTCTTGTGAGAACACTGAGGTGTTATCTTAGGTGGATGAGATCCATTAGACATCGCCTGCAACATTTCGTGAGTACAGGAAGATAAACAAAGAACATATCCAAGAACATGATTGCATTCTTGCTGAGAGAGGTTATTATCCAAGAACATGATCACATTCTTGATGAGAGAGGGTATCCCTCGAACACTCGCTTCCACTTTCACAGTAGGAAAGTGTGAAAGCTCACACTGTACAACGAAGAGGTATTAGTACCTCTGTAGCTTTTAGTGTGAATTTCTCTGGGATGTAGGTTCTTCAGGTATGTGTTTGTAAGCATCAGATAATGTTCTGTGCTCACTACCTGCGGGTTGTGACCCATAGGTTCCTGGAACTGTTCTCCTTAGGACCTGTTGTAGCAGCTCAGTAGGTAGTATAGCTCCCTCAGCTTTTCTTACAGGACCAGTAACTGCAGATTGAGGAACTAGGTTAAGAGCAAGACTGGTATGCAAGTAAAGAATGACTGGCCTTTTCTTTTCCTTTCAATCGTCCCCTCTCTTAGAGTACAGCTTCCTTGCCAGCCGGACTCAATCTTAGGTAAGCTCACTCAGCATGTCTTTTCCCCACACTCCTTAAGTTGGGGAGTGTTATGTAACCAGGTAAGCCTCTAATCTTAAAATGGCCTACAAGTTACAGCATCAGCAAACCCATTTCTATTGCCAGGTCTATGACACAGAGAATTCCGTCTCGAGAACACCCTTTAAAAGAGCCAAGGCCGTAGAACCCGCTGGTAGAATGGGAACATCCTACTGTCTAAGGATGATTCTTCTAAGTAAAAGACGATGGTTTTCTACTGTCTAAGGATGATTCTTCTAAGTAAAAGACGATGGTTTTTATTCGTGTAGGAACGAATTACAAATTTGAAAAAAATTGTATTTTTCCTAACTAATTTATACAAACCATGTTCTTTACTCAAACTCCCCCCCCCCCACACAAACAATAACCTCCCGCAAAAATCCCCTCTGCCAACCAAGTGGTTTGTCAATGCGCTGGATGGGTGGAGTGGTAGTTTCCCCGCTGCCAACAGATAGCTACCTGCCAGTCATTTACAACTTGTAATAATTTTAACTGCTATGTTTCAGGTTTGCTGTTATCTATTCTTTTAAGTAAAGGACTCTGGTTTGATTAGTTGTGAAATATAGAAATTACTTGAAAAAGTGATATATCATCATAAAGGTTCATTAATAATTTGGTAGATGACTATTAGCTGGTCTCATCTGAGATCCAGTTGATATTCTACTTGCATTAATACAGTATATTTCATTCTTGTAAATAAATACATTAAAAGAATTCTATAGGTTATTTACAGAAAAAGACTTTTTCCATAAGACTTTATGTAAACATTTTTAATATTACCCCATAGATGCTAATAGTACAAACTCAAATTTGACACTAAACAATATGCTCTTTGTATTGCAGATATTCCACAGCAACGAGAAGTTCCTTCTGCAGTATTTGGTCAACTCAAACAAGAATAATTTTCTTGAATGTGTTTTGCAGATTTCTTGTAACAAACAGTTACGATTAATAGACAGGATGAAAGTATGCGTATAAAAAATTATATAGTCACATTTATATTTTATGAAATTTCTCTCACCCAGCTGACAATTTTTAAGTGATTGTTGATATTTATTTAAATATTTGTCATGAGAATACAAATCATTATCATTTTATTAAGAGTACTAATGGTACCACCACCTGGAAACAGTCAAAGTCAGGTGATAATGGCATCCTCAATATTTAAGATAAGCCTGTGTCATCATAGTTTGTGCCTTATTTTAAAATTTATACTTGTTCCCATACTAACAAACCTTCCGTTATTTATGAGGATTATTTTTCAGCGCCAGCTGGAGGTAGCCATTAGACTTTAATTGCGAGGTGGCAATCCTGCCTAACCGCTTGAGCGGGTAGGCTGTGGGTGGCGGGGGCACGTTACTTTTTCTTTTGGCTCAGTAGAAATCGGATGTGATCGCTCTCCTCCTGACTGTCATTGGACTTTTTCAATTTTGCTTTTCCTTTTCAGGTGTGCGTGTCTTCTCATGCAAACCTGTCCAGGGCGCTAGGGTGCCACGTGTGGGACCTTCATGTCGTCGTTGGAGACCACCAGCTCGCACTCTTTGTGTCTTGTCAAGGGCATCGATGTGAGCAGAGTTCGCCCTGCGTAGAGTGTAGGGAGTGGTCTGCCTCCCAATGAGAGAAATTTGGGCGGCGCCGGAAGAAGACGACTAAGCGTGACCGTTCTCCCTCAGGGGAGAGCAGAGCGTGTTCTTCCATTGCACCCCAAATCTCTCTCTCAAAAGCTCCTCGCTTGCGCTCTTACGAGGGACGATTGAGTTGGAGCGCAAATTGATTAACTCCTTGGCAACCCCAGGGTACTAGGGGGTTGTTGCTTCACCTTGAGGAGCAACTTCTCTAGCCGCTGGCGAGCCATTCTCTCTATCAGTTTTGCTGCAGGTGTGCTCGTCCTTAGGGATTTTGGGACCCCCTTCCAAGGAGCTGTTGTGTCTACTTCAGCGTGGTTCCAGGAAGGACCCTTCTCCAGAGCCGTCGACATCTCACGCTTTGAAGTTGTGCGAGGTCGATCTGTCGCCTTATACTGGCCCTTGCACGTGTGGACGAGGTAATCGATTGCGTTCGCCTCTCCAACGGCCCCCTGCTAACGATGAACCCTGTCTCCATCCTGGGACCTCGTCTTCCCCTAACCATCCCTTTGTTTCTCCCCACAGGACGCCGCAGGTGTGGGAATCTTCCGGGGACCATTACTCCTACCATCAGCAGCGCGAAAGCATGAGCATCACCATCGCCTCATCCTTCTGGACTCTCTTCCGCTAATCGCCATTCGCGACAATCGGAAAATCTTAAGAATTGTAGGTCATCACAATCCGAGTGCTCTTCTTCTGGAAGACGCTCATCCTCAAAAGGCTCGTGCTCACGAGAACGCAGCCCTCAACGCTCTCCTTGGAGGCATTCCTCTTTACGAGGATGAGTTGCGATAGCATTCTACATGAACACGAGCAAAGTCTAGACCTACAGTAGGTCCAGACGCTCGTTTTCTAGATCTATATCACAAAAACGGCACTCGCGTGATGACGCTCCCATTCACGAAGGCGGCGTTCACGCTTGCGAGGGTACTGTTCGTGTTCTCGATCGCGAGGCAAACGCTCACACTATTATTGAATGAGAACTATACACACCTTGTTCAAGATCAATGTCTAGACATTCCTCGTCTAGAGGTAGAGGTAGGCGTACATGCAGTCTATCAGCACGTAACCCCTCAACCAGACCTTCCAAACGACCTTGGACCGGACCTGAAGATGATAGTGACCATTCCTCTAACAGGCGTCCAGCTAAACTCCCAGTGAAGGTAAAGGAGTTCATCACCAAGAAGCAGAAGAGAAGGATGAGAGGCGTAACATCACCTCACGCTGATGTCCATCCTAAGACGAGTAGGGACATAGGCTCACCCAGGGAGATTGCAATTTATCCCTTCAACCCTAAATAAATTGAGGTAGTAGTGCCTCCAGACCAACGTCCAGTTTCTGTACCTACTCTGGAGGAAGAGTCTTCAGCTCCTGCTGTCAAGGCTTTGTCTAGTGCCTCGAAGACCTCGCAGGTTCCCCCTCCTAAGACCGCTGCTGAGGAATGTCTTATGTGTAGAGAATCAAAGGACACGAAGACGAAACCTAAGAACATCCAGTGATTCCGTTGATGACCCTGACCTACCCCAGGCTCTGGAGGTGGATGACCCCTTAGACTCAGAGGATGAGAATCTTCCAAAGGCAGCTAGTACAAACTATCATTCAGAACAGGAGAGACGCGAGTCAGACATACCTCTTGGCAGGTACTTGCCTATATGAGGGCCATCAACAGGCTTTCCACTCCTGGTTCCACCATCCAGGAAGGGAAGGATATGGTTCTCGATGAGATATTCGAGACCCAGAAGCTTTACAGGTCCAGTGAGAGTCAGCCCTGGTCCAAAGGTTTGACAGCCACCAAAAGGAAAACTATGGCCCAGATAGCTGGAACTTCTAGTTTTTGAGGGCAGGTTCATCCTCTCGGTCCACTCCACTTCCTTTTGATTTACAAAGGAAGTATTACGAGATCAAAGGGGAACCACATTCCACTATGACCCTCGCCTCTCTGAAGGCCTTCCTCTCGGCAGTTGAGCTCCTGAACCTAGAGAGTTCTATGGATAGAATCCTTATGCTTCATGGTTTGCTCCCACGATCTTTCGAAGGAGTCGGCCAGGTAGACCATGGAGTCGTTCCTGTTGTCAGGTACCCGGACTCTTGAGTTCCAATCGCATCACATTGTCAACCTGTTTGCAAATACCATCCTCAAGAGACAGGATACCGTCATAGGTCGGTTCCACAAACAGGTGCCGAAAATGGAAGTCTTCGGTTGAGGAATTCCACCCTCGAGGGTTCATCTCTCTTCTTTTCGGAAGAGATAGAGAAGGCTGCTGAGCGATGGAGGAAATCGTACAACGATTCTCTCTTCCGTAGGGTCATGACATTGCAGACCTATCGTATACCTTCCCAGTCTGCTTAGCCTCAGCAAGCACCTCCCTCTACTCACAAGTTAACTTCTAGGTCCTCTGGACCTTCTAAGGTATCAAAGCAGCCCTTTCAATCCAAGGGACAGAAGGGGTCCAAATCCTTCAGAGAAAGAAGGAGGAAAGGGAGGTGGCCGAAGTGGTCACTCCCCAGTAGGAATGACCTTCCTCACCACCTACCACCTGTGGGAGGATGCCTACAGCGTTGCTGGCTGAGGTGTCAGCTTCACGGGGCCGATCCCTGGACATTCAAAGTGATCGCCTTAGGGTATCGCATCCCATTCATTCAATCTCTCCGTCCTCTGGCTCTGGATCCAGTGCATCCAAGCTTCTATGCGAAGGGATACGCAAAGGAGCTGGCCCTCAGGGCCAAGTCCAGACCATGCTGTAGAAGGTCTAAGCTGTCGCGTAAGGGTCTCCAGGCTTCTACAGTCAAATTTTTTTGGTGAAAAAGACGACAGGAGGCTGGAGACCAGTCATCGATCTCTCCCCTCTGAACAAGTTTGTTCAATGGACTCGGTTCAGAATGGAGATGGCAGACACTGTCATCCAAGTGGTTCGTCCAAGGGACTTCATGTGCACACTGGATCTGAAGGAGAGACACTTCCAGATCCTAATCCATCCGTCCTCAAGGAAGTATCTCAGATTCATACACGAGGAAAAGACATACCATTCAAGGTTCTATGGTTTGGTCCCACGACAGCTCCTCAGTCAACTTGTACCCCCCTCAATTATGAAACCATCTAAAAAAAAAAAAAGTAAGAGAAGAAGCAAGTACTAGGCCGATTTTTAAAGTTGTCGAACAATTAAGTTACCGCTATAACGTTCGATGTGACATAGTGCGAGATTGGAGAAAGTAAGGAAAATTGAATCATGATTGATTTTCAATATAAATGAAACTTTGTGAAGCAACACACACAGAAGAGAGAGAGAGAGGGATTGATTGATTGTTTTCGTTCGCGCATATTCTTGAGACCGGCAGCGAGACGTCAGCTGATCTGATCACAGCCAAAAGTAAAACAAAAAGAAGTCAACAATACTCGATTTTTAAAACACCCGAAATTTAAAAACAAAAGTACACGCTTTCTTAATGTGCAATTAACTATTTAAAGAGTAGCAATTTTCTAGAACAAAATGATGTTTCCCCCAAAAATAGTGGTTTGCTGATGAAATCGGATGCCGTATTTAAGCTGCGATTTAAATGGATGTATACACGGTATACATGCTTTACGTACGCTATTTTACGCTTGTTTTGTTGTAGGATATGTACGCTTATTCGAGATGTGATTTTTGCAACAAAGAATATTATTGGATGCAGTACTACGTATGCAAACAAAAGATTCATGGAAAAGATGCACATCCATTACATTTGTAGTAGTAGCCATCAGCAGCCTTACACCATTCAAATATGACAAAGTCAGACTGCATCTGATTTGCGTTTCATGTTCGATTTAATTTTACTACGTATACTGATCTATCGTATGATCACATTCTCTTTTCGTGTTTTATTTCTTTCTGTACTGAATTATATGTCATATGTAATGCAATGAACCATCAGTAAGAGAAGATATTACTAATTATTAATGGAATTAACGAAATATTTGGGGTCTTCATATATCGCGGCTATTTTCAAAATTTCCGGAAAATCAGCGATATATACATGCGTTATGAAAAAAATCCGCGAAGTCGTGAATCCGCAATAGTCGAACCGCGAAGTAGCGAGGGCTCACTGTATTGCCCATCATCTCTAAGGTAGAGCAGTAGAAGGGGAGGGGCTCTGTAGTCCAGGTGGCAGCCAAGACCTTTCATAGTTTTCCCACCCAGTGGACACCAGTGATGCCTCAAGGAAGGCTACAGCTTCTTTAGATCAGGTTCATTGTTATCGGAACAGCAACAGGAAAGTCGTGAGGCAAAGGCAGAATAGTATTTTTACCCCTTGATGAATACCCCGAGAGCGAGTTGATGTTTCCTATTCTCCCCCACAAAATTCTTCTAGAGGAGTAAGCCCAGAAGAATCCAAGTAGAGTAGTGCCAGAAGAAAAGTAGTTGAAGACCTTCTTTGGCATCAGTTTAGGCATCGCCAGCTCTAATACAGAAGAATCCATTTCAAAGTTCTTGTAGGCAACTCCTCCACTAAATAGGAGGCCACGACCTGCACTTGTAAGTCATGCCATCAGCAAACCACCACAGAGATGACGGGAATCAAGAGCAGGTTTCAACATAACCGTGCTCCAAAAAACAGGTTTCCCCCGATACAACTGCATGTCAGAAGACTTCTCCAAATTCATGGTAAAGATAAAAAGAAAAAATTAAGTAGGAAACAAGAGTATATCTGTATGTTTTGCAGTCTAGCTGAATGAGGGGTAGGCGGAGCCTACCGGTTGTTTTAATTTTCAACTGTCGTTCCAGCTACTAGTGGATGATGGTTTGTATTATTGTAAGAAGAAATGTGAAGTCCTGCAGTTTAAGGCTTGATCCAATCAATCACTTGGGCCCTTGCATACATACAATAAAAGTTAACACTGAATAAAACTACAGAAACATAAATATGCATTATCTATAATTTGCTTTAACAAGTAACTTCTGAAAATATACAATATCACAACAGTTCACGAATCTAAAAAAAAAAGAAAAGAAAAAAGTATTTCAAGTGGCATGATAACCTTACATACAAAAGCAGCAGATATAATCTGTCACTAAACTTTTAACTGAGCTTTCACAATTACATTTTTATATCATTGGTCCAGTTACAGTAATACATAACAATACTTTCTTGTCTACAATAAATATTTGTCTACACCACCTTCAAAGGTAGAGTTTCAATTGACTTAATGCAGTATTCTGTTGCAATAGCACACAAGAGAAAACTTTGAATCTACCTCAAGCAATCGAGTAAGCATAAAAGTATAATCATCTTTCAGTATTTAGAATTTGACAAAATTCTCCAAAGGTTTCAGGCCAGCTGACAAACAGCTCACAATTAGTATTTATCTTTGTCATTTAATATAACATATATTCCCGCGTAAAAGGTGACCTTTAGATAAGACAATGTATAGAATCAGGGCAATTTTAATTAATTTATTTCATGTGTAATATAAAACGACAGCTAAATTACAAAACCATCTGTGTATAGGCTAGTTTTTGCAGCAACGGGTATCTTATTAAATATTGTTCATGTAAAGATGATGTTATTAATGTTTTTTCACTTAATGTATCCTTTGAAATTGAAAAACAAAACAAAAAATTAAGCTTAAAGGGGAAAAATTGTTTTGTTTACGTTTCATTATGAATCACAACAGACAAATGTAAGATGTATTTACACATCCATGTGATAACTATTAATAGCTTTTAATAAACTAAGAATTGGTAACTCTGCAATACTATATTTATTATAAGATGTTTTAAATAAGTATAGAAATTAAATTAAGAATACTTTTTATAATTTATATACATGCATATCTTTGATGGCGATAGGTTGGATTAGCTGATTGTGTTTATATTTATTTACTCAGAGGGGCTTGCATTGTTAAGTTGATTTCATTCATATAAAATTAGTCCTTAAATAGTCTATTATCTATTAGAAAGATATGACAATAATATATAAGGTAGAAATGGTGTCATTACCTTTATATAATCTGGTTATTTCGCAACATGAATATTTTCCTCAAATAGACTATGTATTAGGAAGATATGCCAATAATATTTATATATAAGGTAAGAATAGTGTCATTATCTTTATTATCGGGTTATTTTGTCACATGAATATTTTCATGTACGGTATGTCAGTGGTTATTACACCTCGGCCAAGACTAGCCTATGAATGTATTTAAAATGGTAGTACTGTATAAGATGCTCCCAAATTTCGGGTGAATTTTAGGATTTAAAGGTCGTCTTATATGCGGAAATATATGTAATCCTTAAGAATTCTCATTGCTGTTGATAGATACCACTTTTATTTTGAAAGAACATAAAATTTACCTATTCACAGTCTTGATCAAAGATTGGGCTTATGGAATTCACTTTGACCATACTGTAAAAGTCTGTCTAAAACATTGCCCTATAATGAATTATAATGTGATGTAGTTTGAATAATAACGGAACAAAGTCATTTACCCTCAACAAGAACCACACCCATTACTATGAAACAAATACCTACATATAGAGGTCAATGCCATAATTCAACTACCAATTGGTTTACAATTAATGGCTAGATGTACAACTACTTTAATGCACCAAATTTATCTATGCCCCAAAAGTTTGTTACCAGGGAACTCTCAATACTACACATCCATTAATAATAGTAATAAGAAGTTCCAACAGGCCACATGAGTTAACATTGTTAATATATTATATAGGTGGTCTAATCTTGTTAATTAGCTTACAACTTCTTAAACATGTACAATTTGGAAACATGAAAATGTAGAAGAATCTAAAGAAAAAAAATTAAGCGTTTATAAGGGTAAAACCCAGAAAAAACGGTATTAGGTCAATCATTAGTATTGGTTCAATATGAATTGGGGAAAACTTGCAAAAGCTCCTAACCAGACATGGGCTTCCTGGACTTTCTATCTTACAGTTTTACAACAGAACATCATGCATAGTGTATGGAAACTCTACTACCCTGTATTCACAAAGTACAGACTCGTGGATCAAAAATGCCCCATATTTATTTCTAAGTAACCTCAATGTTGCTATTATAAAGATAACTTTCTCCATTTTAACTCATAAAAATTAATGTAAGTGACATAATATTATAGCATAATTCTCAAAGTATCATATTTACATAAGATGTCATGATGTATATGGGCTAAAGTTCTCTGCCAGAGACATCACCAGCATGTTCCCTCTTTGGCATTATTTTATGTACAAGGGAAATCACTATGAATAATAGGAAAAGCTTCATATGCATCACAGAATATTTTCCATGAACTGTAACTTAATTGCTAAAGAGTAAATTTCAGTTTCTTTACATACAGATGAAAAGTTCTGAATATAGAAAAAATGCAACAATATATCAGACCGTGCTACTACATAGATTTCAAATTGACTTGGTGAGTATTTCTCAATTATGTGATAAAATATTAAATGGAAACGTCTAATTAGTTTTACATTATATGCATGTCAGTAAAATGTTCAACATTTCTTACAACAAAGAGATACTATACATGAAGGTTAAAACAAAACACTTGGTAAATGGAAACTGCAAAATACCCCAAGCAAGTGTTAATTTTATCAAACTTCACTGATACCGAGATTTTAAATTTGTAATGTAATGAGGTAAAAAAAAAATATAGACTGACTGTATATGCAAAAACTATAGGCAGTGATCCAGTTTTCCCCAATGATTGGAAATTTCTTAGGGAATCCCAATCTTTAAGGGTGTCAAGCAAGATCTACAATTTGCAGTGTAGAAACTTGCCCACTTGATCGGAATAGGGAGATGTAACATCAAGCTAAGATTCGTTGAAAGTCGTCGTCTACCTCCTGCTTTGCTTCTGCCAGATTCACTGTTCACAAGTTAAACCAGTTCCTTAAGATGAAGTCTAAGCCAGTGAGAGGCTGATTTGGCACAAGAGAACACTCACATTACTTGAGTCATGATGAAGTTTGACTAGCTTGAACTTCCAACATTAGAGGCATGACATAAGTATATTGATGCACAGGAAATGGTGGCAAAATTTAACTATTTCAAGTTATTTTGGCTTTTATAGATATAACCAAGTCATTTTCATTGGATCTCATATACTGTATGCAGTGCTTCATATTTGCGAGCAATTTTTGCAAGGCATACCATAAAAAAAAAAATTGGTAGGTGGTGGTATTTCCCTTTCATACTAATTTCAAATGCAATGAATGATACATTAATTGTTAAATAACTAATACAAAGTGTACTTAATAACCGGGAAACAGCATTTCTAGGGGATTTTGAAGATTCTTTTGTGTAGGCATATATGAATGGAGTATTGTACTGTAGAAAATTTCAGGGGATTAATCCAAGATTAAGCAGATAAAATATAAAAGAGGCATGGTTGGACAGCTAGGTGGAAAGACTTGGGAGATTAAAAAATGGTGCATGAAAGAGCTAGACAGTAAAATTAGAAGAGAATAACGCAATTATTCAAACTTAAAGAAAATGAATAATGAAGGTTCAATGTCCAAAGTTATGAAATTACTTTAGAGTGACAGGTTTATACCATTTAAAGCTATGATACACATGGGCATTCAAATAATGTATATATGTGCAGCATTGTGTGAAGATGATAAGATACTTTTGTTATAAAATACAATTACACATGCATTACCACCTTTCCTTGACACCTGATTTCTGAGAAATGTCAAGAATTAATATTTTGAAGGTCAACCCAGATCCTTTTGTACATTCTAGGTAGTAAAGCTGAGAAATTAATGACTTCACAAAACCTTGATTATGTTAACAGTCATGCAATTCACACTGAATGACCTTACCAATCCCAGTGTTTAACTTTTACAATCCAATTCAATGCGGCTAATTCTGTATTTGGCAGTGCACACCTTATGTATATAGACAAGAATTTTTTCTTAGAAAGTGATCAAGCTGAAAAAGACTTGATATCAAAACTTTTTTTTCTATGTAACATGAAAAATTTGAGCTCTTTTCTCTTGCCAAAGCAGTTCAGTAATAGAATGTAGTAAACTTTTTTACTACCCCTGACAACTATATCCAACATTTAATGCCTTGTCCATTAAAAATCAAAACTCTTTAGCACATGGCTCAGTAAATAAAATTATATAATTTACTGTACATGCAATTCAGTGGCAAATCATTTCTGGCAAAATATAAAATATCACCTTTAAAAGAATTTAACTGAAAATAAAAAGTACTTAAATCAATACTGTATATATATTTGTCACTTTGTCATTGTCTTAAATATGCTCTTCCAATTGAAAGCCAATGCCAACACTGGCCCTTTAACCCTGGATAGGTACGCTCCTCGGACACCCCTTTAAGGGTATACTCGGACGCGAACGACCCCGACGCCAAAAAAAATTCTTGAAAAATCAGTTTTTGCAGTAACCTCCTTTTTTCTTTTGCCAAAAAAAACTTCAATGAATGCTTAAAACAACTGTAAAGATAAATACTACTCATCTGCAGAAAAACTATTTATTATAAATATTTTAAAAAATTAAGTAGAAAAAAAAAAAGACCTGACATAAAAATTCATAAAAAAAAAGTTTATACATATATACACAAATCCTTTTAGGAATTGATTCTTGAATGTTTAGGACACATCTTGATGTATTTTGGATGAAGTCAGACCCATGGAGGTGAAGATCTGAAATGAGAAAAAAAAGAGTAACTTTTTTTGGCCAAAAAAATTTGTCCAAATTTCATGAATTTTTTTGGGTACCCAAATGAAATAGGAAGTTGCTAATTTTTTTAGGGAATAAACATATGTTATCCTAAAATAGAAATATGTAAAAAAATCTTCATTATTTTGTAAATTACATTTATATCAGGGGCCATATCTAAAGGTAATTTTTTGAGTACTTAGAAATTTCGTAAAAAAATACATATATTTAATATATAATATGATATTTATGCAGGTAAAAATATACCAAAATATCACAAATTCTATAGGGAACAAGAATATATATAGATAGGGCAGCTTACGCTTCGGATATGTCCACAAAATGGCCGCCAACCACACTGACTCAGACTCCCTAATCTGCCACTTGAAATGTAGGAAGGGTATGTCAATTTCAAGGTGTTATTTACTAATCTAATTATTATTGGATATGCATAAAAATTGTATGGTGGGTTGCTGGATAATTTTCGATTATTTTACGACTATAAAATTGAAATTCTGACCCAAAAAAAATTTTTTGAAGGGAAATAAAATCGAAAAAAAAAAAAATGTAAAACAATATAATATTTTAGCTAAAAAATTTTGATGATATTCAATCAAAAAAAAAGTAAACAAAATTTTCCGACAAATAAACATCTAGAGGAATCATTACTCTGTGATAGTTCCTTAGTACGTAGTAATTTTGAAAGAATTGGGAAAAAACGAAAAAATGGCAATCACCGGAAAATCGAACACATACCTATATATACGCCATATCTGGCTAAAAAAAAGATAGGCATGGGTAGCCAGATCATCTAGAAACACTTTCCAACACTATAAAAATATAAGTTTTGCGACACTACTTGCCAATTCCTTACGGTAACATGACTAAGCGAAAAAATGCAAAACAAATAAAAAGGGGCACTCGCGGAAAAATGGCTAACATTCTAATATACGGCATTTCAGAAAAAGAAAATTCAGCCACGTGCTAGGCAAACCATCAAGGCACATTTTCCGACAAATAAACATCTAAATGAATCATTACTCTGTGATAGTTCCTTAGTACGTAGTAATTTTGAAAGAAATGGGAAAAAACGAAAAAATGGCAATCACAGGAAAATCGAACACAAACCTATATATACGCCATATCTGGCTACAAAAAAAAAGATAGGCATGGGTAGCCAGATCATCTAGAAACACTTTCCAACACTATAAAATTATAAGTTTTGCGACACTACTTGCCAATTCCTTACGGTAACATGACTAAGCAAAAAAATGCAAAACAAATAAAAAGGGGCACTCGTGGAAAAATGGCCATTCTAATATACGGCATTTCAGAAAAAAAAAATTTCAGCCACGTGCTAGGCAAACCATCAAGGCACATTTTCCGACAAATAAACATATAAATGAATCATTACTCTGTGATAGTTCCTTAGTACGTAGTAATTTTGAAAGAAATGGGAAAAAACGAAAAAATGGCAATCACAGGAAAATCGAACACATACTTATATATACGCCATATCTGGCTAAAAAAAAATAGGCATGGGTAGCCAGATCATCTAGAAACACTTTCCAACACTATAAAAATATAAGTTTTGCGACACTACTTGCCAATTCCTTACGGTAACATGACTAAGCAAAAAAATGCAAAACAAATAAAAAGGGCCACTCGCGGAAAAACGCCCAACATTCTAATATACGGCATCTCAGATAAAAAAAAAAAAGACATGCACGTGTTAGCCCAACCATCAAGGCACACTTTCTAACACATAAACATGAAAAAAAAATCAATAATATACGGCAATTCCTTACTACGTAGTAAATTTTTACAAATATTGAAAAAAAACAGAAATTGGCAACCGCAGTTAAATACCCAATATACCAATAACTACGTCGTATCTGACAAAAACAAAATCACGCATGGGTAGCCAGATCATCTAGACACACTTTCCAACACTAAAAAAGCAAAAGTTTTACGACACTATTTCGCAATATCTTACGGAAAAATGTCTTGGCAAAAAAATGAAAAAAAATGAAAAAGGGGTACTCGCGGTAAAATGCCCGACATTCTAATATACGGCATCTCAGATAAAAAAAAAGACATGCACGTGTTAGCCCAACCATCAAGGCACACTTTCTAACACATAAACATGAAAAAAAAATGAATAATATACGGCAATTCCTTACTACGTAGTAATTTTTACAAATATTGAAAAAAAAACAGAAATTGGTAACCGCAGTTAAATACCCAATATACCAATAACTACGTCGTATCTGACAAAAACAAAGTCATGCATGGGTAGCCAGATCATCTAGACACACTTTCCAACACTAAACAAGCAAAAGTTTTACGACACTATTTGGCAATAATCTTACGGAAAAATGACTTGGCAAAAAAATGAAAAAAAATGAAAAAGGGGCACTCGCGGTAAAATGGTCCTCGTGGTAATGAACGACATTTTAACTAAAAAAAAAATCATGCACATGGTAGCCAAACAATCCACCAAGACTTTCCACAACTGATAACCTATACAAGTTGCACCATTCTACGACAATTTCATAATACGTAATAACTTTGATAATTATGCAAACTACCTTAGAAGGGTAAACTCGGTCGCGCTCGACCCCGACGCGTCTCAGAAATCGGGGAAGGAGTACAGCTACAGCAATGCACATCTGGACACTACTAGAGCGTGTAGGGGAGACACCTCCTGCAGGTCGATCACCCACAAATTCAGTCACGGGGGTGAGTCACGTGAGAAAAACCTGTTTTTTTTTGACGCTCGGGGTCGCGAACGACCCATCGTACCTATCCAGGGTTAAGGGGAGAGCTGACACCTGCGTTGCAAATACAAATATTTGAATAAAGGCATTTTCTAATGGTTTAATATCTAACTAAATATATCCTAGAGTACTGTAGCTTAAATTGATTTTAAATTTAAAAAAAAAAAATGAGACATTAACCTCTGGACAAGAACTAATACAGGAAAAAAAAGACATTCCTTTTTTGCTACAGTTTCACTTCCAATCTAAAATGTTTTCTTGTGATTATTTAGGAAAGAGAAAAATTGAAGCAAATCCCCTAAACTATAACTTTGCAAACTAACCTTACGAGTTATACATGAGCCTTATGATTTGTGTGCCCAAAAGTAGTTGTTCCTCATTATTGAAAGATGATTGCAATTTCATGGCACTTCCTTTTCATATGCAAAGTATGATGACAGCTTAATAAATACTATGTCACTTAATAGGTCATATCTTTTTAACATTACGGCTAATATTCTTTATGGTGATATACCATTAAAATATAAAAGTTAATTAAACTGGTACTTCCCACTTGATCTCAAAATAATTGATTGAAACTACATCTAAAAAATAATTTACATCAACATTCAGACTACGAATAAAGAAAAACCTGAAACATTACAGACAAACCACGATAGGTAACGAGCAAAGAAATACTTCTGATATGCATTGAATATTATTTCCAGTCCTCTAATAACCTTCTAGAAATGGTAAAAAAAGAGTTTATAACTCAACAACCTTAACACCAGAGAGAGAGAAAATATTGAGCCTTTACATAACTTGAGTTTTAGAGATAAGGTCTGAATCCAAATACACAAAGATCATCATGAAGTAATTACCTACATTATTAGTTCTTCCTGGTTCAGTGCAACTCATTAATTTAAGTCGCTTTATCTGCTGTGAAACCAGTGTCAAATTGAAACAATAAGGTACAAAGGAACAGATCCAGTCCAAATTGCCTAACCTGATAGGGTAAGAGCTCTAGACATCCACAATCTTATTTGGGAAAGTGGAACTCTACAAGCCTATGAGCTAAAATGGAAAATCACACGAAGGGAAAATATACAAAAATGAAAACCATATAAGAAAAATAAGATTAAACATTTAAATAATCAATTCAAAACACTTAATTCTACTCAAGAAAGCAATTGCACTCAGTGTGAACTTCAGAAATTCGAGCAATTTGATCACATGGTTATGAAGACCATAACATAATTTGGTCAGAACTGAAGCAAACTTAGAAAACTGTGGTGATGAATCTCTAGAGATGGAAGATAAGACTGTTAGAAATAACAATACCTAGTAATCAGGCTATATATCAGTTTAGTGAGATCTGTGTTACAGTATGGACACGAGTCATGGTATGACAATGAAACAATATCCAACAGATTATGCAGATTTGAGAACAAAGTCCTCAAAATATTAGTTAATTTGCAGGATGGGATTAGAAATGAAACTAGAAGAGAGAACTTGAATGCCATATGTGAATGAAATCAGGGTGAGGGATGGATGGAGATGGTTTGGTCATGCTCTTCCTCAAACTTTTACCTGGGCTCCAAAAGGCACTAGACGACTTGGAAGACCCAGTGTTGTAGTAGGAGATGATGAATGGATCTAGAGGCTAAAGATAGAGATGACTGGCGAAATCTAATAGAGGCCCTTTGCGCAATAGGCTTAGGAGATGAGTGTTAGGTAGAGGATGGTATGATGAAAGGAATGAATGCAAAAATAATAAGAAATTCATTATACAAAGTCAGCTGCTGAAAACTAAACTGGGGAACAATACTCAAAAGAGTAAAAGAGAAAATTTTTTCAACTATACAGATCTTCCAAAACTATAGAAAGACTTTCAACGGTCTGTAATAGTAGATAGGATCAAAGTAAATTAGCATCGCCACATTCTCCTGCCGGGGGATAGTACTGTCAAGGGTCTTTGCAGCATTCCTTCAGGCCCTAGCTGCACATGGTTCATATCCTCTACTTCAAATACTCTTGCTGTCAAATATCTTTTAACATTTTCTTCATTGTGTAAATGCAGGATTTTTCTCCAGTTGAACTTGGCCACTAAATGGAGTAACAAACCCTGCTGTACTATACAGCCAAAATTAATTAATCCAATCATCGTATTCAACACGATTTTCTTTGTCAAAGCCAATATTATGCATCCGTAGTATTAGTAGCAAGTCAAAGTTTGCTACTATACTATTGAGGAACTCCCCAGATTACATCCCTGTAGCAATAACTACTCTTTGTAATCTACGATTAACAGGCAATAGCAACACTGCAGACAAGACCAACTGTTCAGACTTCATGACCATCAATTCACTGTTATAGTGTAAACAGATAAAGTTGTAGGAACTTAAAAAGGCACTATTCACCTCTAATAATATCCTTCTATATGTTGCACTTAGCCAATTTACAATAAGGAGGAAGAAGTTCAAGCAAGGTACTGTGTAGTCAAATTGGACAACTTTTTTAACCTATATGACAGCTCTTAACTAGAAATTTTTATGACCTAAACAGCCCATTCTAGCTGGCAACCTAAAGCTTTTTGTCCTTTTTGTCATTTTGCATACTGGCTTTGAGCAGCTTCAAACTTTCAGCTATTTTAGTCTGGTTCTTTAGAAATTATACAAAACTAATATCCAAAAGCTAGGACCATTTCGCATATTACATAAATCACTAATGTCATGGAGCTAAGATCAATATTGTAGTATATATTGCACACAGGAGGAACATCCTAAGATCTCTATATCTTATTTATTAAATTCAACTTCATGATCAAGCAGTTATAATTTTCTTGGCTGTTTCAACCTTCAATTGGAAGTTCAAGCATACTCAAAACAATGGTTAGACACATTTTTTAAATTGGTGAAGTATATAAACTTAAACTTACGTCATTTACCTTAACTACACAAACACCAAACAGTAAATAAAGAAAAACTTGTGACAGATGGTAAGAATTTTCAACCTTGAAAACACTTCATTTTTTAAGAGGGCTTAGTTTATTTATACCCTTTTTCAAAATCTTATACATTGCTAAGTAGATATACTTAAAATGGTTCCAATTTGATTCATAAGTGTTATACACATAAACAGGTTCTTAAAGCTAGTTATGATCATGTAGTATTACTGTTACAGCTTATGACAATAATCAGCACCTCTATTTCTGAGCGTCATACAGTTATTTTTGCAAGTCATCATATAAACAAATCTTTGACTGTACCCTAAAGGTAAATCCTCTCTAGCATTTATAGGTACATTTACACATAAACTTGTAGCTACTGTACAGTTTCAGCTTAAAAATAACTATAATAACCATGATGAAACATGAATTGTAAATTATATGCCCAAACTGCTTGGTTTCAGTAATTCTCACAAGGTCAACACATTTTTTGGTTAAGGGAAAATAGTTTCAGCTTACGAGCATTTTAGTTCATGAGCTCGCTCCCAGAAAGAATTAAACTCATAAACTGAGGTACCACTGTATTGTATATAATGAAATGGCATAACTTACTGACTTTAACTGTTTTATACTCTGGCAACTGTAAAAAGCAGCTACAAGAATATTTTTTTTTTTTTTACAAATCAGGAAACTACTGTATTATATTTATAAAATGATTATATATATATATATATATATATATATATATATATATATATATATATATATATATATATATATATATATCAAGATAATTCTATCAAAGTAAATTTTATAAGGTTTCTATGTTCAATGGATTTTAAAAAGCAATGACTAGATATCAAACTTGGCCTCTGATATTTGTAACTGGAAATGCAATGGTGTATTTTACTTTTTTAACAAGACAATATAAGCATCATTTACAGAACCCTTTAGGATAAACCTTACTTTCTGTAACCAATATATTCTCATAATGACATCCATGTAAGATATATAAATGAGCTCTAAGAACGATACCATATTTTCTTAGGATTAGTTTAGTTATGAAACAGTACCAAGTGAGAAAAAATATGATGTCTGTCAAATTCCTCTTCTAAAATATTATTCAATTTCAGACATCAATGCTCTACAATTCTAAAGCAAATTTTTTAACTGTATATAGTCAACTCTAGAGGTACAATTCCCATCTACAAGTTACTTCATTTATCAGTGTTATATTGTCAATTACTCAATTTAAATGATTATTAATAGTGTACATTGATGTCACATTAAAATTTGCAACTTTGTCTCAACACATGCTTTTTAAAAACAAATAAAATGGAAAACCTTAACAAAAAAAAATAGATTTTTGAAAATTATTCAATCCAGTGATGAAAAGGTAAAAACCATGACTACTAACTTTTACTTTGATAACTTATACCGTTAAATGTTCATCATGGCTCAAATAACAAACTTCTTATTTCCATAAATTCACATTCCTCTACAATCTCACTGGATATCATTTGAGAGAACACTCCAACAACTACCCATTTCAAGTGATACTAAGGGCTACAACAGCATTCTAAACAGCTACTGCCCATATACACTTCCATTTGGTGAAGCTCCTTTGATTACCAACTATGGAAATATGTACATCTACAAAACGTTTCTTAATCAACTACACTGTCTATGAAGTTTATCTACTTATCATTCTCTATGATTACTATTGTTACTTTAGTGAAAACTTTATTAGTTTAAAAATTGTGCTTGAAAATTCTATTAGAAAATAAAAGCCAAATGAGCTGTCAATGATAATATGATGTTGGGTACTCATAAGAAATCATGGTAGCTTAAATACCGGTAATTAAAATGATACAATAACCATAATGAGTTGCAAAACTTCCTTTTCTTTATTTGACAAATCATCCAATTTTTCACGAATAAACATTTGGCATCACTATAATGTTCTTAATTATCAATATTTTGTGCTGGGTGGTTTGGTTACATTACATATATAATAATAAAGTAATTAAAATAAAATTCTTTTAAAAAATCCCTAATCACATTAAATCAACAAAATCAATTATATAGCAATAAACTATCTATCATAAAGGAACTATAATAAAAACATCCTTTCTATAGCTTCATGTCTACCATGTTTTGAAGGATGGTCGAAATCATGGAGCTAACATGAAGGTCAACACTGTAGATTCAGTATGTCTTAAAAAACATTTAAAATTTCTAACCATCATATACTGTACTATGAATGATGACTCAATTAATATCCCTAATACTATGTACATTATTCTTCCATTTATTTTAGCCTACAGTTTCCATTTTATTTTCGAACAAATAGTAACAGATATGTCTTCTCAATGCAGACAATATAATTAAAGGTCACTTATGAGCAGCAGAGTTAAGGTACAGGTTTAAGACTAGAAACCGAACATACACAAACAAATAATCAACATCCAAGTGAGACCTGAAGGAACAAGACAATGAGCGCTTACGTCTCAGCAGGTCCCTACCCTAGCCCTGCTAAATTCCTATCTCACAGGAACAGTAAGGACATGTGTCATAATAAACCTATCAATGCTTGAACTTAGGACCCCAGGAATGCAGTCACAGCTTGTTAAAATGAGCTACTGCGACTTCTTCCTATCTTATTCAAATGTTACCAAAGTAAACCATATAGCTAAGTGACATCAAATAACAAGTACATATGTCAGAATTATTAGCTTTGTATACTAATGTGTGCATGTGTGTGTGTGTTTGCACTTTCATCTTGATTGCCTTTTGTGGCTTGATGCTATCTGTAGGAAGGAGAGGGGTCTATGTTGGTATGCTTCTTTCTGAATGTCTGATGGATGTGGCTCGAGTGTTGGTCGGTAATATTTTCTTGGTACCTGATAAAGCTAGAATGGTCCAAAAGACTTCCTGTCTTGCCCATGTCCCTTGTTATCAAATTTGGCTACTTGTAGTTTGTAAAGTGTATTCACCATAGCAGTTTGCCGACTCAATATTTATTTCTGATATTCTTTGTAACCCTTGGAAGTAATAATACTGTGTTAGGATCTATCAAATCATTTTGTTTTAAAGCTTCACAGAATGGTATGCTTAATCCATAATGTATGTCCATGTAGGCAAGAGAAAAATATATTTCAATTTGATTCTTGGTATAGGATTCACAATCTACTTCACTAGAGCATCAAAGTCCTATACCAGCAGCATCTAAGAATTAAAGCACATTCATGATGTAGTAAGGGGTTTGTTAAATTTTCTGCTCTAAATGCTTAAATGGATTTACTTCTTGGGGAGACAAAAGACAGTCACATAAACTAAACTGATGAAAGACATCTCTATTCAATGAAACTTGATATACAGTATGACTAACCAAGAGGGGAACGTAAAAGATAGGAAATTTTACCTAAATAAAAAAGGGCTTTGAATCGTAATGATAAAATTACAAAATAATTGTAAAATTATGAAAATGAAAAATAAAAATTACATTGAAAACTGACATCTAGATATATCTTGCAAATAGATATTTTGGTATCCATTACCAAATTTATGACACTTTTCTTTTCTTAATACAGCTAAGTTTGAGTAATGAAACTTTGGAACACTAACAAGACAAATAGTGTTCAGTGTTGGTAATGTATTAATGAGTATGCAACAGTGAGTGTCTAGGACAATTAACCCTGAGAACAACTATTCCTATTACGATATTTTGATTTGAAAATGAGTAAACTATATAATGTAACGAGTATAACAACTTAAAAAATATATGTTTCCTTTGAAATGCCTTTCTATTTGTTTCTAATTTCCTTTTTAACAGTATTCCACTTTTAGCAGAAAAGAAAACTGTAAGCCCTTAATCAGTATGGAATTTATAAAAATGTGAAAAAGGAAAAAACAAACTAGTCTATAGTGGACATATTTACGTTAAACAAAAATCTTAGCAAATGGTGTTGTCTCATCTGATTGTATGTATAGAATGTACGAACACAGCTGTGTGCAAAGCTAAAGTGAAAGCGAATATACAGCGAAAGGTAATTGTTGGCACACTTCATGATCATACTCTTGCGCCAAACAAAGCAAACATTAAGGCTGCCAAAACTATTCATCAAATGAAAGAGGAAGCTAGCAATACATAAGAAACTGCACAGCAAATAGTTTCTGAGGCATGTGCTCTCATCGATAATGAAACCATAACAAATTTTCCTCCAATTAACCGCATATAAAGCAACATTAGACGCCAGCGACAATGTTCACCCCATTTACAACCGTTACCTCTAGACGCCCAAGAAGTAGTTTTACCAGACGTGTATACAAAAACACTAAATGGAAAAGATTTATTACTGCACAACTCTGCATCTAATGAAAAAACAATTCTGAGTTTTGGAACACATGAAAATCTTAACTATTTATGTGGAACCCGACACTGGCCACTTGACGGAACATTTAGAAGGGTGCCCCAGATATTTTCACAGTTACCATTATTATGCATGCTTCTACTGGATAAATGTCAAACTACTCACGCTAGTTTTCTTGACTAAATAAAACTATTAAAATCAGATTTAGCGCCAGAGTCAATCATGGTTGACTTTGACAAAGCCTCAATTAACAGTTTACGCTTGGCATTTCCTCAAACTAAGATAAAAGGCTGTTTTTTTTCATTTCACCCAAAGCATATACCGAAACATTCAATCGCATGGATTTCAATAACGATACTTGGAGGAAAAAGACTTTTCTATCTACAGTATATGAATATGTTATGTGCTATAGCTTTTCTTCCTGAATGTGATGTTGTAAAAGCCTTTGAAACTATGAAATACTTCCTCCTGAAACGTATATATTGCAAGAATATTTTGAGGATATGTTCTTGAGACAACCATGTCGAGAGGGGAGACAATGAGAACCAGTGTTTGCAAGGCAGTTTTGGAATATGTATAACAGAACCTCAGTAGAACTGCCAAGAACAAACAATTCACTAGAGGGATGGCACAGAGGTTTCCTATCTAACATTGGCTGTTACCACCCCAATTTATGGAAGTTTTAAACTGACTCGAAAAAGAACAAGCATTACATGTTCATATGACTTAATATTTGGTAGGTTTTGACAAAAGAAAAAAAAATCAAGAAAAAAATATTCAGATGTTTCGAAACATATTATTACAGTGGTAAATGATTACGAAAATAGAAGTACCTTGGAATATTTGCGAGGAATCGCATATAATTTGAATTATCAGAAAATAAAAAAAAATCTTTGTATTTTATCTTTCTATTATTAAGTAAATAAAGTCATAATTTGTAAATAGGTATTTTTTTCCTACAGACTTACAGATGTAATTTTTTTCTTTTTATCATATTTGGGGGTACTTGTCCTAGGGGATAATTGTCCTCGGGGGTAATTGTCCTCAGAGGGTAATTGTCCTCAGAGGGGGAATTGTCCTGATACCCAGTGAGTATAAATATGATAACAAATGACTATCACTGACTTAAGTATTCCTGAAAACCCTTATTCTTTACTCCATACATAGTAATACACACAAATATGCTTTGGCAAATTACATGCACGAAAAAGATGATGACTTTGTATAGGCTAATTCAAGAGCACCATTTGATGCTAAAAATACATACCACTAATGATAATTAAAACTATGATAAAAATCACATGATTCATATGATCTAATCTTTTAAATAACCATATGAAAGCTTTCAGAAAGTTCAAACATTGATTATTCTATGCATATGCACCTAATATTTTAGTTTGATTTTTCCCTCTGAAATTGGGAAGCCGCATTAAAAAAAAAAAGAAATACGAAATACGTATCTAACAGGAAGAGACCACTGACGTTCTTCCAGTAGTACCTTGCCAAAATGTCCTCGTCTTACAGAGACAAATGAGCTACAATAGGTATTTTCAGTCAAAATTAATGGTTTAGTAACCCAAAACGGAAGGATCAGCATCACAATGACCTGTTAATAAGAACTTGACCTTTTTATGGAATAAATTGAGTAAGAACTGCAGTGGTTCCAAATATAGCTAGTACATTACTCTCTCCCACATCCTGACCTGAACTGATCTGTTATTAAGAAACTATGAAAAAACAATGAAAAATCATTTGCATGTCCAAGGTACAGTCCAGCAATGGAATCTATGTAATACAAACTCAGCATACCTTGAGTAGAAATATGCTTCTCTTATGTTTAAAAACAGGTATAATTCATGTAACATCTAGAACTAATCAAGGCTACATATTTGCAATCTTCAACTTTCTGACTAAAATCGATGATTTTCAGTCACTCAAAATCATCTTCACTCAATCTAACAGTGCATGTCTCTTAATTCTTTAGTAACATACAAAATTTTCCCCATGACCTTTGTGTTATTTAGTTACAGTATTTCTAGAACTTTTAGTCCAACATTTCATTCCATAAAGGTCAGTAGTTTTACTTCAAGGATTTTCCATCATTTCCAACTTACAATACTTTCAGCAATCCCTCTGTTAAAGTGCCCTTCATCTAAATGTTTTCAATTGAATGAAGAATCACTCTTGAAAAATATATAAAAATTTTATGAAACTTCTTATCTTTTCCACTTGTCAAAATTAATTCCTAAATCCCACTTTTGAACATGAGAAATTTTATCTAAATAATATCTGACATAGAAAAAAAATATTGATGTAACACTTGGATGTACCACCTTACTGTACAATAGAATGTAAATATGAGTAGGAGTTATTATTCCCATTATATTATCAAAGACATTTACCAGTAACTAATACATTATGTACTGCATCGCAGATTGCTTTTACCAAAAGTTATTACAGTATATATACATTTCAAAAACTATCAGTGAGTATTCATACATGTACTGTAAACTAAAGAGCTAAGAAACTAATCAACATATTTTGCAAGACTGAATTATACTGCTACCATGTAAGTATATCCTGTACATGTACTTACCTGGGAAATTCTAGAAAATGAGAACTTAATTGCATATAATCAAAATACTCTGACACTGAATCATCCTACTTCTATTGGAGTTTGAGAGCAACTGACATAGTATGGTACTTCTGAGTAACTTGAAATATATGAAGATACCAGCCCTGAGGTTGACCTTTGAAGCTTGAGGCTGATATAAACTATGTACAATTAATTCTGAAAATAGAAAAAAGAATGCAAATACAAAATAAACTTTAATTTCTTATCTTAACTATCTTGAACAAAATCTCTAAAATTAACGTATATAAGAAAAACAATATAAAAACTTGCCAATTGGTATACAGTAGAGAACCTGTATTTCACAAATACTGTGCCACAGTACCTTATCATTATTAATGAAAGATGGGAGACTAATCGGCTCAATAATTCAAACTTGATTCATAGAGCTGTACCAAATTTTTTGGGGAAGTAATAAAATAAATAATTGACTATGGCATAGGTGATAAAAAATAAATTATAAATAAATACAACTGTAAACAAAGGTTCAAATTTTATTTATTAGACCTGCACTGTACTTGAAGATCTTAAAACTCCTAGAAATAGGGAAATAATTCGATGAAATGTAGTAGTGGTGGTATTGGTGGTGGTGGTGGTGGGGGGTGGGGGGCAGGGGGCAGTAGCTGTAGTGAACAAAACCTCGTAGTAACGGGGGATTTTGAAGAGGGAGAAGTCTAATTGGAAAGGGACCTCTGGTAGTGGTATCACTCGCCCCAGTTTTAATACCGACACCCTTTAGGGGCGAGCGAGCTGGGTATATTCCTGGCATTCCATGCAAAATTTTTCTCTGGTATATTTAGCAGTATTTATACCTTTGAAATGGTGCTTTAAAGAGCATTTCACAGGACGACACAGGTTCCTCGCCCAGAAATAGATTTTTCCTTCGTCAAAATCCCTTTTTTCAGACCAAAGCATAAATCTCTTTTTGTCTTCTAAAAACAATCTGCTCACATAAAATATGTTTAACTTTTAAAACGTATCACAGTTATTAAACTTGCCAACTACTACATGTGGAGTGCACATTAAAAACCCATGGGTTAATCTCGTTTGACCAATACATAACCTTGTTGACATTACTATAGCTCTTTACTCTCTCTGAGTATGTGATTCACATGAGGACACAATGGGTTTGATTTGTTTCAGCATATTATCCAATTCGTATTTCCAAATTTTGCCATTTTGTCATATCAAGTGCTTACTTGCAGTACCAATTTGATTTTTATCAGATTATTTAGACAAACATTCAAACTCTTTGGTAAACATTTTTATAATAAATCTAATAGAACACTTAATAAATACTGTATTCTTATACTGGGCTACGTATACTTCAAGGGCCACTTTAATGAGAAAAATAGTTCGAAAAAGTTTTGAGCTTGTCAAGATCAAAGCTTTATTTATCTTATTATTTGCTCTTAACCATATCAATTTATTTCTCTAGATTATAGGAAAATGGAAGGGTTTAGAAATGAATATTGTATACTGTATAGTAAATATTGAAATAAATTTTATAATGAAAATTTGATTTATTTAAATGGACCTACCCAAATATTCATATATTGAATGCCCCATTTAGTTCAATGAAGAGATGGTGGTAATCCACTATAACTAAAATCCACCTCAATGACAACATAAGAAAGATCCCTTGATTGCTTTTTGCCTGTAATACGATCTTCTACTCTCATTACTTTTTACAGCTTTAGGATGGTTTCAGCCTTAGGGCATCTCTTCTTGCTGCAAATGTCATTAGAAGTACCTCAGAGGAGACTAACTGCAGTACAATCAGTAAGGGTAATTGTCTATGTGCAGGGATCTTTGCCATATAATAAAGGAAGGGCTAACAAATAATAATAATAATAAAAAAATTAAGGAGTCCCCTCTACACAAAAATTGGACCCCAGGAAATTGAGAGGGTGAATAAGGAACAAATAAGTAAGACTTCCATTTAGTTCCAGTTAGAATGTTCCCATGAAGACTAAAGGAAGCAACACATGGCATGAGCCACAAATTATTTAGATATCCTTCAAATACAGAATTGCAAACCTCCACTGAGTGGCACTTACAATTCTATCAAGGAAGTCATATCTAAAAACAAGTTGGGAGACATGGCCACTCTCTTAATATCAAGGACTCTTACTTCTAGCAAGGGTAAAAAAATGTCATCTAATCATGGGGATCCTCAATTGTCAACCTCTTTAATAAGGACACAACATTTTTAGACAGATGAACTGAATTATTTTTATTACTGTAAGATAAGACTTTTTACCTTATCTTTAAAGACATCTCATATTGGCCTCCATTAACAAATGATTCCAGACCAGGCAACGATACATGCCTGGTTAGGCTGGCTTTAGGTTTTGTAGTAATTCTTTATCCTGAATTTTGGCAAAAGAGACAGGCCTCTAGTGCTTAGTAGAAAATTAAGCCAATTTTGCAAGATTGAAGATGTCACTTAATTCTTACCCTCTTAGCAAGGGCAAGAGCTAAAAGGAAATGGGTATTCACTGATAGTTCTTTACACTAAAGTGAGTGAGTGTGTTTATAAGACCCAAGAAAATATTCAAGTGCCATATCTAGATTACAAGAGATATACATAGAGGTAGGAGGGACTTCAATTATAAGGCATCTGACCAGGTTTCTGATGTCTGGACTTTGGATATGGCCAAGTGTGCTCAAGAACGAATATCAACATAATACTAGAGTGTATCCTTCCTACTGAGGTGTTCTTAGTACACCCAAAGCAGCATAAAATTTTATATGGTTTAAAGGTGTTGGTAGACAACATTCTTTCAGACTTACAATGCTTGAGGTACAGTCTCCTGGAGTTGATATAGGAAGTTTATGGACTTGTTTTGAGGCAATAATAAAGTTTAGTGGCCGATGAAAATCCCTTTGCTTGGTGAAGAATCTCTAAGCTGTCCGAAAAAGTTAAGAGGGTTTTGATGTACGTTATATCATTAAAGTGAAGCTGTTAAACAGACCTCTCCTGGGTGGTGATGACCAAGGGGACGATTTGACATGAGAGGCCACAGGTCTGGGGATCATTTACTCCTGGGCCAAAATGGGGAGATGGGGGGTCATTCTGCCATTGGTATAAGTTTTTAACTTTGTCCCAAAAGCTGAATTTGAGTAACATACACAGACTGCTCATGCTAGAGGGTCTGGGACTGCAGAGCAGTAAAATGTTCATCTTCATTCTGGCTGAGAGAAGTGGGACTTCCTCAGAACTTCTGCACTTGTTGGTACATAAGGGGGTGTAATGATCACTCTCTTAAGAGTTGGATTAATCTGCTCAACTGGTTTGCTAGGAAATTCAGTTTACCCTGGTACAAACTGTGGGATCTGGGTAACATGTCTCACTTTTGTCCAGCAAAGAAGAAAGAAGGTCTTGGACTTTGTGCCTCCTTGTTTCCAGACTTGTAAAGTGGAGAGATTGGGATCATTGGCCACCAAAGCCCAAACAAGCAACAGCACAACACCTATAAACGGGGACTCTCGCTCATGTGGCCATCCAATTATTATTACTACCTAAGCTACAACCCTAGTTAGAAAAGTAGGATGATATAATCCTAAGGGCTCCAACAGGGAAAAATAGCCCAGTGAGGAAAGGAAATAGGGAAATAAATAAACTATATGAGAAGTAACAAATAATGAATATAAAATATCTAGAACAGTAACAACATTAATAAACATCTGTCATATATAAACTATTTAGAGATTTATAACAGCTTGTTCAACATTTCCTATGCGCCAACAGGTGTAGGAGAAGATGATGATGATGATGTTCAACATAAAACATTCACTGAAATTTTGAAGTTCTGAAGTTCCAATGATTTAACTATCTGATTAGGAGGATCATTCCAAAATCTAGTCACAGCTGGAATAAAACTTCTAGATCTAGAATACTGAGTAGTATTGAGCCTTATGATGGAAAAGACCAGACTGTTACAATTAACTACAGGATGGGAAGATCCAAATGGAAAGGATGGTCAATATTAGAAAAATCTTATGCAATATGCATAAAGAACAAACTGAAGGACAGCCAGAGATTGATATCCCGATCAGGAATAAGAAACTTAATAGACAGCCAGTTCTTGTCCAACAAATTAAAATGAGATTCAGCAGATGTAGACCAGACAGGAGAACAATACTTGAAACACGGCTGAAAGAAATATGATATTTTAATTATAAAATAAATTTTTGAATATACTTACCCGGTGAATATATAATAGCTGCAACTCTGTTGCTCGACAGACACATACATAAAAAACTCGCGAGCGATCGCTATGCAGGTTGCGGGTGTGCCCACCAGCGCCAACTGTCGGCCAGATACCACTCTCGGATGTAAACAAAACCTTCAATTTCTTCTCATCCCACTGCGTCTCTATGGAGGAAGGGAGGGTCGTTTAATTTATATATTCACCGGGTAA
This sequence comes from Palaemon carinicauda, assembly GCF_036898095.1. Lineage (NCBI taxonomy): Eukaryota > Metazoa > Arthropoda > Malacostraca > Decapoda > Palaemonidae > Palaemon > Palaemon carinicauda. Next base: position 102,847,421 of record NC_090741.1, on the reverse strand, counting down.
GTATATTCAAAAATTTATTTTATAATTAAAATATCATTTTTAAATATTTAACTTAGCCGGTGAATATATAATAGCTGATTCACACCCAAGGAGGTGGGTAGAGACCAGAGTTAAATATGTTTACATCGTATAAGCTAAGAGTTTTTTCATTTTGACAGTTATCAATATAACAAAACCAAAATAAATAGGTACCTGGTAAGGAAGTCGACTTAGACGATTACTCTGCCTTGTAAGTACGTCTTCCTTACGGAGCCCAGCGATCCTCTTAGGATGCTGACAGACTCCCAGGAGCTGAAGTATCAAGGGCTGCAACCCATACAACAGGACCTCATCAAACCCCTAATCTGGGCGCTCTCAAGAAATGACTTTGACCACCCGCCAAATCAACCAGGATGCGAAAGGCTTCTTAGCCTTCCGGACAACCCATAAAAACAACATTAAAAAACATTTCAAGAGACAGATTAAAAGGATATGGAATTAGGGAATTGTAGTGGTTGAGCCCTCACCCACTACTGCACTCGCTGCTACGAATGGTCCCAGTGTGTAGCAGTTCTCGTAAAGAGTCTGGACATCTTTCAAGTAAAATGACGCGAACACTGACTTGCTTCTCCAATAGGTTGCGTCCATGATACTTTGCAGAGATCTATTTTGCTTAAAGGCCACGGAAGTTGCTACAGCTCTAACCTCGTGCGTCTTAACCTTAAGCAAAGATCGGTCTTCCTCACTCAAGTGTGAATGAGCTTCTCGTATTAACAATCTGATAAAATATGACAAAGCATTCTTTGACATAGGCAAGGATGGTTTCTTAACCGAACACCATAACGCTTCAGATTGGCCTCGTAAAGGTTTAGTACGAGTTAAGTAGAACTTAAGAGCTCTAACAGGGCATAATACTCTTTCTAGTTCATTGCCTACGATCTCCGATAAGCTAGGAATATCGAAAGATTTAGGCCAAGGACGAGAAGGTAGCTCATTCTTGGCTAGGAAACCAAGCTGCAGAGAACAAGTAGCTTTTTCTGACGAAAACCCGATGTTCTTGCTGAAGGCATGAAGCTCACTGACTCTTTTAGCCAAGGCCAAGCATACCAGGAAAAGAGTCTTAAGAGTGAGATCTTTCAGGGAGGCTGAATGTAAAGGCTCAAACCTGTCTGACATGAGGAATCTTAGGACCACGTCTAAATTCCACCCAGGTGTAGCCAAACGACGTTCCTTAGAGGTCTCAAAAGACTTAAGGAGGTCTTGCAGATCTTTATTGTTGGAAAGATCTAAGCCTCTATGCCGAAAGACCGAGGCCAACATGCTTCAGTAGCCCTTGATCGTAGGAGCTGAAAGGGAGCGAACTTTTCTCAGGTATAAGAGAAAATCAGCTATTTGGGCTACAGAGGTACTGGACGAGGATACGGAAACTGACTTGCACCAGTCTCGGAAGACTTCCCACTTCGATTGGTAAACTCTAATGGTAGACGCTCTCCTCGCTCTAGCAATCGCACTGGCTGCCTCCTTCAAAAAGCCTCTAGCTCTCGAGAGTCTTTCGATAGTCTGAAGGCAGTCAGACGAAGAGCGTGGAGGCTTTGGTGTACCTTCTTTACGTGTGGCTGACGTAGAAGGTCTACTCTTAGAGGAAGACTTCTGGGAACGTCTACCAGCCATCGAAGTACCTCGGTGAACCATTCTCTCGCGGGCCAGAGGGGAGCAACTAACGTCAACCTTGTCCCTTCGTGAGAGGCGAATTTCTGCAGTACCTTGTTGACAATCTTGAATGGTGGGAATGCGTAAAGATCTAGGTGTGACCAATCTAGGAGGAAGGCATCTATATGTATTGCTGCTGGGTCTGGGACTGGAGAGCAATAGATTGGAAGCCTCTTGGTCAGCGAGGTTGCAAAGAGATCTATGGTGGGTTGACCCCAAGCCGCCCAAAGTCTCTTGCACACATCCTTGTGGAGGGTCCATTCGGTTGGAATTACTTGACCTTTCCGACTGAGACAATCCGCTAGGACGTTCAAGTCGCCCTGGATGAACCTCGTTACTAGGGAGATGCCTCGATCTTTTGACCAGATGAGCAGGTCCCTTGCGATCTCGTACAGAGTCAATGAGTGGGTACCTCCCTGTTTGGAAATGTACGCCAAGGCCGTGGTGTTGTCCGAGTTGACCTCCACCACCTTGCCTCGAAGGAGATTCTCGAAGCTTATCAAGGCCAGATGAACCGCCAAAAGCTCCTTGCTGTTGATATGCATGCTCCTCTGACTCGAGTTCCACAGACCTGAGCATTCCCGACCGTCCAGCGTCGCGCCCCAGCCCAAGTCCGATGCGTCCGAGAAGAGAACGTGGTTGGGTTTCTGAACTGCCAGGGGAAGACCCTCTCGTAGGCTGATATTGTCCTTCCACCAAGTCAGACAAGTCTTTATCTTTTCGGAAATCGGGATCGAGACCGCCTCTAGCGTCTTGTCCTTTTTCCAGTGAAAAGCCAGATGGAATTGTAGAGGTCGGAGGTGTAGCCTTCCTAGCGAGACAAATTGCTCCAGGGATGACAGCGTTCCTACCAGACTCATCCAAAGCCTGACTGAGCAGCGTTCTTTCTTCAACATCTTCTGGATGACGAGCAGGGCTTGATCTATTCTGGGGGCCGACGGAAAAGCCCGAAAAACTTGACTGTGAATCTCCATCCCTAAATACAGAATAGTTTGGGATGGGACCAGCTGTGACTTTTCCAAGTTGACTAGGAGTCCCAATTCCTTGGTCAGATCTAGAGTCCAATTGAGATCCTTCAGACAGCGATGACTGGAAGAGGCTCTGAGAAGCCAGTCGTCCAAATAAAGGGAGGCTCGGATGTCCGATAAATGGAGGAATTTTGCCACATTCCTCATAAGCCTCGTAAACACGAGAGGAGCTGTGCTTAGGCCAAAGCACAGGGCCCGAAACTGGTACACCACATCGTCGAAGACGAATCTCAGAAAAGGTTGGGAGTCTGAGTGAATGGGGATGTGGAAGTAAGCGTCCCTTAGGTCTAGAGAGACCATCCAGTCTCCCTTTCTGACCGCTGCTAGGACTGACTTTGTGGTCTCCATGGTAAACTTCGTCTTTGTGACAAAGACATTCAGAGCACTGACGTCTAGCACCGGTCTCCAACCTCCTGTCTTCTTTGATACTAGGAAGAGACGGTTGTAAAACCCAGGTGATTGAAGGTCCGAGACTTTGACCACCGCTCCCTTCTCTAGCAAAAGAGACACTTCCAGTTTCAGGGCTTGTCTCTTTTCTTCCTCTCGGTACCTGGGAGAGAGATCGATGGGGGACGTCGCTAGAGGAGGTCTGCGTACAAAAGGGATTTTGTACCCCTCTCTGAGCAACCTCACAGATTGTTGATCTGCGCCTCTCTTCTCCCAGGCTTGCCAGAAGTTCTTGAGTCTGGCACCTACTGCTGTCTGAAGTTGCGGGCAGTCAGACTCTGCCCTTAGAGGACTTGGATCCTTTCCTCTTTCCTCTCTTCCCTTCGGCACGAGCACCTCCCCTGCTGGAGGCTCTGCCACGAAAGGGCGGGATAAACCTGGACGCTGGGGTGTCTATCCTAGGTCTAGCAGACAAGGCAGGCAAAGGGGGAGCTTTGCGAGCTGAGGACGCAACTAAATCGTGGGTGTCCTTCTGCACTAAAGACAAGGCAATTTCCTTAACCAAGACTTCAGGAAACAAGCACTTAGACAAGGGCGCAAAGAGTAGCTCAGATCTTTGGCATGGCGTCACTCCTGCTGACAGAAAAGAGCACAGAGACTCTCGTTTCTTAAGGACTCCGGACGTGAATGAAGCGGCAAGCTCGTTGGACCCATCGCGGACGGCCTTGTCCATGCAGGACATAATGAGTAAGGAAACATCCCTATCGGCAGATGAGATTTTCCTACTCAGGGCTCCCAAACACCAGTCCAGGAAGTTAAAGACTTCAAATGCCCTAAATATGCCTTTAAGAAGGTGGTCCAGGTCCGAGGGTGACCAACTAATCTTCGAGCGTCTCATGGCAAGGCGGCGGGGAGAGTCTACAAGACTTGAGAAGTCGCCCTGGGCAGAGGCAGGAACTCCCAAGCCGAGAACTTCTCCCGTGGCATACCAGACGCTCGATCTAGACGAGAGTTTAGATGGGGGGAAGGCAAATGCCGTCTTCCCTAAACTCCCCTTGGTCTCTAACCAATCGCCTAACAGCCGTAAAGCTCTCTTGGATGAGCGAGAGAGAACGAGTTTCGTAAAGGCAGGCATGGTAGCAGGAACGCCTAAGACAAACTCGGACGGCGGCGAACGAGGAGCCACAGAAATAAAGTGATCAGGGAACAACTCTTTAAAAACAACCATGACTTTTCTAAAGTCCAAGGATGGTTGAACTGCTTTAGGCTCATCTAATTCTGAAGGCTGATCCTCAGGCTGTGGTTCAGCAACGTCCTCATCTGACAGTTCCTCATCCGATAACTGATGAGAAAACGGCAAAGGTGTAGGCAACGTTTGACTCGCAGAGTCCGGTCGCACTGGTGCATACGTGACGGAGCCAGACGCAGCGTCCTGGAACTGCTGAACAGTCTGGGAACTGTCAACAACAACAGGTGCGCGAGGACGCACAGCGTCCACCCGAGACTGTTTAGACCGTCTGGGTTGTGCAGTCAACACCATACCGGGTTGCGGAGGTTGACGCACAGCGTCAAAACAAGTCAACTCTGATGGTTGGTGAACGTCCTGAACGTCACCAATCGCATCAGTGCGTTGCCAAACGTCAACGTGCGGCTGGAAATCCACACTGGGTCGCATCGGTGGAGGTACCACCCCAACTGGTTGACGCGAGAAAGCTACATCCACGTCAACAGGACGCACAACAGAACGCTTGGATGGCTGATGGCCAGTAGGTTCAACGGAAACCTTCTCAGCGTTGTAGTCCTCCATCAAGGACGCAAGCTTAGACTGCATGTCTTGCAGTAACACCCATTGAGGGTCTACGGAAGCAGGTGCGGTAACAGACGGGGTTAGCGAATGAGACGGCACAACTTTGCCTCTCTTAGGCGGCGAGCAGTCATCAGATGACGGCAACGGGTCTGAACTGTCCCAGTGGCTACATCCGGGACGTTGGACTTGTCCTGAAGGGACCGACTTACGTTTTAAAGGTCTAGAGACCTTGGTCCAAGGTTTCTTACGTGAAACACCTTCGGACGACGAGGTAAAAATGGGCTCTCTCGTCTTATGGTAGGGGCGATCTTGACGAGATACGCCTGATACCAAAGAGGGAACGTCTGTTCGCTGATCAAGGCCTCTCGAACCCATAAGTCGTACGACATTGCTTCTCCCCTGGGCTTGGGAGCTTGCAAGAGGTCCCGGACTAGGTGGAGGACAGGCACGAACAGACGAACCCTCGGTCGCAACACTGTTCACAACACTTTGCGTAACACTAGGCACTTTGACACTTTCCGCCGTGGCACTTTGGCACTTGAGTTCCTTCACGTCCGCCATGAGTTGATTCCGGTCACTTGCTAAAGCCTCAACTCTCTCCCCCAAGGCATGAATAGCACGCATCATGTCTTGCATAGACGGTTCCTGAGTGCTAGGAGGGGGGTTAGGAACAACCACTACAGGGGAAGGATTAGGTTCAGGGGCATGTGGAGAGGAAAAATCTACAGACCTAGAAGAACTTCTCCTTACCCTATCTCTCTCTAGTCTGCGTGTATATTTATCAAATTCGATCCAATCGAATTCCGAAAGGCCCACGCATTCCTCACACCGATCTCCCAATTGACAGGTTTTACCCCGACAATTGGAACAAACAGTGTGAGGGTCGAGAGAAGCCTTTGGAAGACGCCTATTACAGTCCCTAGCATTACACTTTCGAAACTTGGGAACTTGAGAAGGGTCAGCCATTTTGAATTAGTCAAGGGAAAATTCCAAAAAAAAATCTAAGTCATCAACAATTAATCCGATTCAAAAAAGAGTTCAAGGATTTATTTGAAGAAAAACACCTGTACTGCGAAAGCTCAAACCAAATTAAAGTACTTCACCAAATATGATGGGAAAAACTCCAGGTTCTACAGCGAGTAAAAGTACGTCTTGTCGACACGTCGACAGAGAAGAAATTGAAGGTTTTGTTTACATCCGAGAGTGGTATCTGGCCGACAGTTGGCGCTGGTGGGCACACCCGCAACCTGCATAGCGATCGCTCGCGAGTTTTTTATGTATGTGTCTGTCGAGCAACAGAGTTGCAGCTATTATATATTCACCGGCTAAGTTAAATATTTAAAAACTGTGATTTAAAAAAAAATCTTCAGAATAGTGTTCCCAGCCCTTACTTTTTAATGTAAGCATGATGTATGGTTTGTCAATTAAAACAAAGTTAGTGTTTATGCAGATGATGTTACTCTCTTTGCAATGATTCCATCTCCTGAATGTAGACCTGTGGTTACTGAATCTTTAGCAAATATTTAGCTAAAATTAGTGTATGGTGCCAATTAGGGGGAAGTTACACTAACAAAACTCAATGTATGAACATAAATAAAACTAAGCATCCCAAAAGTTAGCGAAGAGCCAAATAGACAGTAATGGGAAATGACCTTGTAAACATGACAAATTCGAAGATAATTTGTATTTTTCCTAACCATACAAACCTTAGCTATTTACAAAGGGTTATTACTTTTAGCGTAGCTGAAATGGCGAGCCATTAGAATTTAACGAGGGTGTATTACCCCCGCGCTAGTTAGCGGGGGGGTAGGGGAGTGGTAGCTAGCTACCCCTCCTCCCCCTTACACACAGGTGAATACTCACTTTCACTTAGAGGTAGGACTTGTCTTGGGGGACAGGGCTGGCGGGCAAATATGTGTAAATAGCTAAGGTTTGTATGGTTAGGAAAAATACAAATTATCTTCGAATTTGTCATTTGTTCCGTAACCGAAATACAAACCACGCTATTTACAAAGGGTGACTTATCCCTTAGGAAGGGTGGAAAGTCCCCAGCCATACTGGCTTTGGCTTTACCCGGGGACTCAGAATCCGAGTGAGTCGCACTCGAGAAAAGGAGTCCCTGCACCTCACAAGTTCCTTGCACCGCAAGGAACCATGTGGCCTACGTAAGCTTGTGTGTGAAGGAAGAAGTGTGACCCGTCCTAGGCAGTTGACCTGGAGTTCCAGAAGGAACTCTGGGTTAGGACGTTCCCAATACCACCTCGTCAGGGTATGGGGGACGCGACAGTATTGACTCAATACTCGGAACACAAGGAAGCATGGTTTACCTGCAGAGGTTCGAGGTCAGCTATGCAGAGACCAGGATGCTGCTTCCCCGTAGAGGGGATGATGAAGAAAGAAGTAAGGGCCAGACATACTTCTTTCGTTCATGCAGACTAAAACCTGATAACAATGCCCTCAACCTTCTGCTACCTGTCCAAAAAGGAGCCTGAGGTTAGACCAGCTGTTGTGTAGCCACCACAGAGCGATAGAAAACGTATCGAGACTCCAGTGGGTCACGCCCTGCAGGAAGCGGGCTGCGAAGGTCATCAGACGCTTCCAGACTCCAGCTTGTAGCACCTGCGTCACAGAGTAGTATTACTCGAAGGCGAGGGACGTTGCGATGTATCCAACATCGTGCTGTAGGGCGACGTGACGGGGGAGGGTCTGAAGACAGGTCGAGATGAATGTCCTTGAGTCCGGGCTGAAGAGGTATACTGGTGACTCTCCCCCCATGTCCTCCTTGTGTTCCCAAATCGGCTGCAACTGAGGCCAAACTGCAGCTGTTCCCAGCGCTAACCTCTCGATTCCTGTACTGGCAAGAAAGAGAAGGTCTTGGGACATCAGACACAGAATGGAGACTCAAAATCTTGAATGAATCGGACCGAAGGGTCGGGACCCTCAGATTCTGAGTCTAGCCAACAACTCAGGAGCGAGCCTGAATGTTGCCTTCTCCTCTTCCTTAGAAAGGGGGGGAGTAGTAAGAGACCAAGAAGATTGCTTACACACTGGCCGTGGCCAGAGTGAGCAGACGACCCAAGGCGGAATACAATCCGAGGCCTGTCGTAAAAGGGTCTTGAGAAGATCTCTTAAAGGACTAAAAGTCCGAGCCATGCTCCAAGTTGGAGGTCTTCCTCCGACTAGGGCAGGGACGATCGTAGCTTCGCATGAGCGAGGATAGATCCAGCGGGCAGGAAAAAGTTATTCCTTTAAGCCTGAAGGTCAGGGAAAGGCTGAGCGACAGGCTTCATTGCCAAGAGCGGAAAGGAGTTTCCTCCCGCCGAAAGGCAATAAGACCGTTATTGCTGGAGAAGAGGCCTCACGGGAAGAGGTATATCTCCCACGGCACCAACCACCTTAGACTCTTCACTTTGCCTGGGAGACCCCTGTGGATGACTATCGCAGATGACGCGACCTCCGTACCGCGACTGTAGCGGGTTGTCTCTTCTAGAGGAGGAAGCGTAGTGTCTCCAGGCATGAAGCCGAAGCGACGCCCCGGTTCGGGAGAGATGTCGCAGTGTGGTTGCTTGAGTAGTCTGCGCCGTGGGAGAAGCTCTCCCGGGAGTTCCGTCAGGGGAAGCAGAGGGTCCAGAAACCGTTCTGCGCATAGTCCCAGTGGAGCTCTCCCATTGAAAGGTTGACAGACAACCTGGTTTTGTTGAGACCCATTGTCCGCAGACAAAAAGGAGGGAAGACGCAGGCGTCGAAGTTGTCCCACCATCACCGGAATGCATCTTGCCAGAGTCTCGGGGTCTGAGACTGGGGGGAAAACTAACGGAAGCTTGAGGTTCCAAGCTGTCGCGATCAGGTCCCCCAGACCAGCACTTGCTGGTTACCCAAGGTCAAAGACCCTTAGGTACACTCTCTCTATGAGGCTCTGCTCGGATAGTCTGAGAGAAACATTCCCCTGCCTGGAATGAGAGAGCCGATGGTGGAATTGAGAGAATCTCAATCATCCCGGTATCTCTACTGCAAGATGTGAAGGTGTGAAAATGCGTCCCCTGCTGGTTAGCATGAAGTCGACACGCAACGGGGCGACTTGGCAGGAGCGGTAGGATCTGAAGAGGGGCCAGACTAAGGCCCTTAAGCCTGCCTGAATGACGGAGAGGTATCCTTCAGGTCTTGACCATAGGCCTGGACCGGAACATGCCCCCCCCCCCCCTTTCCTTTGACGAGTCCGAGAACCGCATCAAGAATGTGGGGAAAGGACGAGAATATCCACTACCATCAAGAGGCTCCATAGGTCAACACCCATTGCAGGTTTAATAGTTCCGCTGGTCCCATAGGGCCAGGGAGTCCGGTTAAACATTGCCTGAAGCCACCGGAACTTGGATCGCCCCACATGGAACTTATCCTGAGGCGACCGTTCGGACTATAAACGGGTCAATGAGGAAAGAAGAACTAGGAAACGTTCCAAGGTAGGGCTGAAAACTCTGCTTGACTGAGAACAGGTACTGCGACTCTCCTCAGTCTTGCCACAGTCAACCGAAAGGAAGGCTCGGAGGATGTGGTAACAGAATCTGGCGTCCCCAGGTGGTCACCCATCCAAGTACCGACGTTGCTTAACCTCGCTGGACGGACGAGAAGCGGGGTTTCCAACGTGGTAAGGCGGTTGACTCAATATCATGGCCAGATACTCCAGATGTTGAGGCAGAGGAAGAGAAGGCTCCAAGCAAAATACCATGAGCCCACACTCATGGTCAGCATTCGGAAGCTTTTCCCGGCGCTGAAGAAGGTCGAAACCCGAGCCTACCGGAGTTGACCAGCCCTCCAAACAGCAGAGGAGGCGGAAGTCTGCACCTGAGCGGCCAAAAGGAAGGCAGGGAGAGTTCTCTGGGGAAACACACCTGCTATGCCACGGCGGGATAGCCACACTGCATCATAAGCAGGAATACTTGCAGTTTAGGCTGAATTCGACGAGCACCCTGGAAGATGGATGGAATGGAAACTGAAAGTACCCGTCCTTCCGATCCAGGGTTAAAGGAGTCCTGTCGCCTCGTTACCAGTCTGATCGATTCTGCTGGTCTACGCTGGCCGAAGTTTGTTCGACAAACTTGATCAGGGCTGAGAGGTCGACTATGGACATCCCCTCTCAGATCCTTCCTTACAAGAAAGGATCGACTGAGGGGGCCGGGGGTGAAGCCGTCGATGATCCTAAGGAAGACCTTCGCCTAAGGTATGGATCATTCTGCCCAACCGGGCAACTCTGCTGATGCTATGGCATAGAGGTTCAGAGACACTGAATTCGCTGACAGAGACGGCAGGCGCGATATCCTTGGCTACTCACAGAGATTGTGCGGGAATGGGCATCGGGAAGCTGTCATTCGGATGAGTAACCTTAAGCATCCTCCCAGCGAAAAAACCTGCAATCCTAGAGTTCGTGAACTCCTTTTAGGACTATGCCCCCCCGGGGGAGTCTCCCGTGCCATCTGTTCCTGACAGGAGGAAACTGCAATTGGACACCTTGTCCCAGTTGTCGTAGCCGATAACTTAGGCCGACGTGGTTGAAAGAAAAGGGAGCTGGAGCCCTGCAGAGTCTGGAAGAAAGCGCCTTGGAGGAGTGAAACCCGAAGTCGATTTACTCCGCACAGCAGATGTTTAAGTCTCTGTCCTTGGGCAAAGACAAAACTCTTCTCAAGGATGGAAGGGTGTCTGAGGTCGTTGACCTCCACAGATGAGACACCCGAAGGAAGCCTTCAGTCAGTGCGTCCAGATGGTACAACATCGAGCTTGTCCGCAAGTAGATACTTAACGACGAAAGGCCAAGGTGCCTGAGCTCGAGAGGAGGAAAGTACCCTTGATCTTCCTGTAGCTTCCTTGAACCAAACCTCGGGCCGTAACCGAGGAGGGAAAGAACCTGGTAAGCTCCCAGAGGAAGAGGTAAGCAGTCACCCCTTGTCCGATGGAGAAATCTTCAACGGAAAGCCCCCCCGCCAAAAATCCTTCCAGGGCGGGAGAAGGAGAGAGTACTCGTGCAGGAGTGGGGACCCTCGAGACCGACCTCTTGGGAACCAACTTCGCCCTGGGGGAAGTCACCACGAAGTCCACTCCTCTCTTTCTCTTCAGCGTAGGAGAGACAGCCGCTGGTTTGTTACCCTGGCCGGTGAGTGCTGGTTTCATAACCCTCATTAACGCCCATGCCAGCGGATCAAACCATGTCTGCTGCTCCAAGGACACAGAGTCCGAAATCCTCGCTAAGGTGAAAGGGATCGGGCGATCCTTTGGAGAGGACACGACGGTTCCTGCCTGAAAAGAAGGTGGGAAGAATGCTGTACTGACCTGTCTTCGTCCTGCACTACCAACCTGTGCTTGGATGGAGGTGATCCCGAGTGCCGCCTAGGAGCAGGCGTCCCTGCTGCTACCACCGGCTGTGGAATTCGCCGCGAACTATGGTCGCGCGAGGGCGAACGGTCGCGCAAAGGCGAATGGTCGCGCGGGCGCACAGGCGAGTGGTCGCGCGGGCGCGCAGGCGAGCGGTCGCGAGGGCGCGCAGGCGAGCGATCGCGCGGGCGCGCAGGCGAGCGATCGCGCGGGCGCGCAGGCGAGCGATCGCGCGGGCGCGCAGGCGAATGGGCGTGACGGCGAGGGATCGTGCTGCCGCGTAGGTGAAGAAGATCGCTGGCGGTAAGCGATGGCGAGCAGCATGTGTAGGTGAATGATCGCGTGATAGGGTGCGATGGTGATCAGCATCCGCAAGAGGGCGAGCGTTCAGGGTTGTGCGATGAGGAGCAGCATGCGTAAGCGGGCAATCGTTCAGGGTTGTGCGATGGCGAGCAGCATGCGCAGGTGAATGATCGCGTGAAAGGGTGCGATGGTGATCAGCATCTGCAGGAGGGCGATCGTTCAGGGTGGTGCGATGAGGAGCAGCATGCGTAAGCGGGCAATCGTTCAGGGTTGTGCGATGGCGAGCAGCATGCGCAGGTGAATGATCGCGTGAAAGGGTGCGATGGTGATCAGCATCCGCAAGAGGGCGATCGTTCAGGGTTGTGCGATGAGGAGCAGCATGCGTAAGCGGGCAATCGTTCAGGGTTGTGCGATGGCGAGCAGCATGCGCAGGTGAATGATCGCGTGAAAGGGTGCGATGGTGATCAGCATCTGCAGGAGGGCGATCGTTCAGGGTGGTGCGATGAGGAGCAGCATGCGTAAGCGGGCAATCGTTCAGGGTTGTGCGATGGCGCGCAGTTGAGGGTCGCGCGATGGCGATCAGCATTCGCAGTTGAGGGTCGCGCGATGGCGATCAGCATCCGCAGTTGAGGGTCGCGCGATGGCGATCAGCATCCGCAGTTGAGGGTCGCGCGATGGCGATCAGCATCCGCAGTTGAGGGTCGCGCGATGGCGATCAGCATCCGCAGTTGAGGGTCGCGCGATGGCGATCAGCATCCGCAGTTGAGGGTCGCGCGATGGCGATCAGCATCTGCAGTTGAGGGTCGCGCGATGGCGATCAGCATCCGCAGTTGAGGGTCGCGCGATGGCGATCAGCATCCGCAGTTGAGGGTCGCGCGATGGCGATCAGCATCCGCAGTTGAGCTAGTAGCACACGTGGGCGATCCGGAGATCGCTGGCGAGCTGATGATCGCTGACGAGCTGACGATCGCTGGCGAGCTGATGATCGCTGACGAGCTGATGATTGCTGACGAGCTGATGATCGCTGACGAGCAGAAGGCTACGCGTGGAAGCCTGCGTAAAGAAGAGTCCTTGACCCCGACCTGAACCGAAGTTCTAGATCGCGAGGGCGAACGTGGGCGCACAGGGCACGTAACAGGAACCGCAGGGAAGATCATCTTGAAAGCGCTGACGAACAGGAGAGCGCTGACGAACAGAAGGGCGCGCAGGGAAACCCTGACACGCAAGGGAAGAACCCCCGTGGGGGCAACCCTTTGCCCCGAAGGGATCGTTGTCCGCCGGGAGACTGATGTCCGTCGGAAGACCGCTGTCCGTCGGGAAGACCGTTGCCCGTCGGAAGACGAGATTAGACTGCTGTCCATCTGCACCAAGACGGAAGATCGAGAAAAAGAAGTTGTAGGCTGCAAACGGAGATTCAAAAAGGCGCCTCAAGCACCCTTATAGGGAGATGAGAGGCCCTTACGACGAGGCGGACGGAGGGCCTTACGGCGAGGGAGGCCAACAGCAACAGCAACAGAAGAAACCTCCGAAGAGGAGTCTCTATGAGTGTACTCTCTCGCGAACGAAAGAGAAACACTTCGTGGAAGAGACTGGTCAGCCAGTGACCTAAAAGGGGCAATCCTCCGAAGAGGAGCTCCTGCAGTTGCCCAGCCCCTTGAGCGAAACTGCAGGTGCGACCGCTCAGCACCAAGAGCATAGTCGCACGAAAAAAAAGGCAAGAGAAGAACCCCCCAAAAGAGGAAAAGCTCAAGCCTGGACAGGAAAAAACTTCCCTCGGAAGGAAAGTTATCCGCCCAAGGAGGCAAGCCTCCTGACTGTTCTAAAATGAACTGGAGAGCTGTCCGTCGACACGGGAGTACTACCAGTAGAAGGAGACACGCCCCTGACGACAATACAAGGGGGGAGGCAGCAACAGCCGAATCCCCAGGACTCAACCAGACAGCTCACACCGTTGCTATATTACAGAAACGAACTAGATCGGTAACTGTAAAAAAATAAAACAAATAATATTAGTACACATTCATTCCCCCGGGAAGGCTCCGAAGAGGAATCCCGAGGAAAAGGAACAAGAATTACACAACAGGCACGTGCCCTCACAACCACTTACACTCGCGGAAGGAGAGCTGTAACCAAAACAGAATTATAACAATTATAATTATGTAACTATGTAATTATGTAATTTAAAAATGAATGAACACTAAAGAAAAAACGAAAACCCCGAAAGGAATCGTTCTACAAGCTGAAAAATTAACAACTACAATTAGATTCATAAACTAATTGAGACAAAATGTACGGCGTAGCAACCCCACCCACACGGGAAGGAAGCTACAAGGGCGTAGTAAAACATAGTAAAAGGGTGAACGACCTCAAGAGAGAGAGAGAGAGAAAGACCGAAGTCAAACTCGATCGCAACCCATAAAATTAGGCCGTGGTGGCCTAACTGCCGAGGCCTCCACGTAGATATCGTACACTACACACACACATCTGAAAAGGAAACTTACTTATTTCTATACTCAAATATATATACAAACATGAAAACATGTTTACATATATATTGAGTAAAAGAAAAGTAAGCGAATAAGTAAAGACAAAACAGACAATGGCTGCCAAGCGAGGACCAAGACAGAGACGTCTGTCACAGTCCGAGCCAAAAGTGAAAGTGAGTATTCACCTGTGTGTGAGGGGGAGGAGGGGTAGCTAGCTACCACTCCCCTACCCCCCCGCTAACTAGCGCGGGGGTAATACACCCTCGTTAAATTCTAATGGCTCGCCATTTCAGCTACGCTAAAAGTAATAACCCTTTGTAAATAGCGTGGTTTGTATTTCGGTTACGGAACAAATAACATTTGTTAATAATTAGTATTTATACCCACTGATTAACTTTGAATACTCCCACAATCACATAAAGTGAACAAAGAAAAGGCAAAACTAACACTATAGTAATTGAAGAAAAAAGTATAATTCTTCTTCCAAAACAAACAAGAAATAGGACTGGCAACAATCATCTTTTGCTAACATCATCAATAAAGAGAAAATACTCTATCTCACAGAATCATTCCCATACATAAGGAGACAATTTTTCATTACATCTTTATATCATCCAATTGAAAACACAAAAAATGAGGAGGATGAAACATAAGAAATAAATTAATAGAACAATGGAGCAATATCAGAAAATCAATCACAAAATGTCTGGAAATTACATTTGAGCTGTATATGGTCTTCATCAAATGAATAGTTTTGCACTCAACTTTGGGAGACGAACACTCGTAATCCATATTGTACATGCATAAGCCGGGACATTGCCTGTCCGCAAATAGACTACTATTATTATAAGTAATATGCTGGCTAAAAAACAAAGAGGGTTTGGGAGGAGGGTAAAGTAATGTTAGTATCAAAAAGCAGATATTGCTTCAAGAATATCCAATATATTCATACTAATGATCAAATAGCAAGGTTATTTCTTGATGGTAATCCAAATAATTAATGAGCTTTCGTTCACAAGATTTAGCTTCAAGATCTATGCCAAACTTAACTATATTTGGTAATCTATTTCAAAGACCTCAGGTCATCTTACTTCCAAGGACATTGAGCAAGATTGTCTAACATCTTCTGACACATGAGAAAGGGAAGAGGAGTAGGATACACAAAGAAAAATAAGAAGATTAATATGAAAAGTATTATGCAATGAAAAGGAAAAAAACAGAGTCAGTAACAAACACATCACATAGAACCAAGCACTACAGTAAATTATTATCAAAAAAAAAGAGAGAGAGAGAGAGAGAGAGAGAGAGAGAGAGAGAGAGAGAGAGAGAGAGAGAGAGAGAGAGAGAGAGAGAGAGATTAAACATTTATTCAATTTTAATGAAAAACAACAAAAACAAGACTTGATATAAATAAAAAACAAATTTATCAGCTCACCAAATTAACTCGTGACAACAGCAAAGCTGTCCGTAAATCCTCATCTTCTGGGTACTGCCAGCGTCGAGCTGCACACAAAGCACCATCATCATGGCCATGATTCACATTCTGCAGAAATTAATGACTGATCAGTGTTACGAATCACAAGACTAAACAAGAGCAACATGTTGTCAACTAGTTTTACCTAGAAATTAATGAACAATCAATACCACAAAGAACATTATTAAACAAGAATACTATACTGTCAATTAGTTTTATGCAGTGATGAACTCTTGCAATGACAACAGATCTTTATATTCCTTGGATAGAAATTAGGTTTTATATAAATAATCAAAATAAAAAAAATCACAAATTCTTAGTCATTTATAGATTATTCCTAGATATACAAACCTGAATCCTTTAATAAGTAATATGTACTCAGTAGAGATGGAACTGACAGTGAATCATTAAAAAGGTATGCTGGGGGATTTACCCACCTGCCCAACTGTATCACATCACTTTTAACCTTTAGCCTAAAGACCAAGAGGGGTAGTTGTGGAGGGAATTATACCTTGAAGGACTCAGGCTTGTCTAGCTAGGAAAAATACAAATTAGTTTTTAAATTTGTGATTTCTTCCAACATGGATATAACCCTTCTGTCCTTTGGTTAAATTTACTCCCCTAGAATCAGACTGGAAGTTTTTTTTTTTTTTTTCAAACATGTCATCCTTCCTGGTGACCTTAATAATCACCTAATAGCCCCACATAGGGATGTAAAAGCTGTTAGAGCATTGCCCTCTACTGACAGAAGAGAAAGTCAATGCTAGATCACGAGACACCTACCTCTCTATCAGAAGAATAACTTTGGAAATGTCGACCAAAACAACTAGAATATGAAAGGAGGACACTAACCTATACTCCCTATTTTAAGGAGGATGGGGGAGTTGCTACCACAGAATGCAGTCTGCTGGAAAGGCACTCTGTCACCTAACTGACCAGTCATCCAACCAGAGCATAATGGTTATGGCTGCTTCATTCCCTAAAGAGAACAAGAAAAGGCCAAAGGGCAAATCATTCCATCTTTCAATAAGAATAAAGCCAGATGTGTTACCTTAGACAATTAACATACTTGTCCTAAGAGGGAGCTGGACGAGTCCCACAACGACTGAATAGCCACCACAGGAACCAAGGAAGGCGGTCCCAGAGTCTGGAGGCAATGTCCTAAAAGTATAGATGAGGATGGTCTGATACCTCTCACAAACTACCTTTGCTTAGTAAACTGACAGGTGATACAGGAGGATGCTATCAAGGCTACTCATGAATTCCTCCTCCAGATGGTAAATGTCAGTACTGACATAAGGTACCTTTATTGTCAGAAGACTTACTAAACCTGAAGAAACAGTGTCTGAGTGTTTTCTTCATATCCTGCTAGTGCTAAGAGGAGGTTCTGACACTAAGAGCACAAGATGTCAAATCCTGTAAAGTAGTACAGCAAGGCCCTCCAAGACATCAAACATCTCCAAATCAAATGCCCTATGGAAGGATAGGCTCAAGAAGGTCTTGGATCTTCATAACTTCTCACTGACTAGGAAGGCACCAAAATTGCCATCCCCCAAAAGTTGACATATTGAGAGTGCTTGTAAATGAAGAGGTTCACATGAAGGGCATTTGTCCGTACCTCAAGGAAGAGGACCATCCCCATCCTAGGACTAAGTCCCTGGGTAAGCAAGATTGCTCATCACTCTCTGGGACAGGAAGGATACACCCTTTACAAAGAAGCTGCTTTGGCAGAAGCAGGAGGGTGTCACTAATTTGCTTAAGATGATTGGCCTGAAGAGAGACATCCTCTACAACTCTCACTGTAGAAAATGCCTTAGAACTCTCTCTCTTGGGGCCTACCAAAGAGCAAACAAAATTAAAAACCATGGTTAGCATAATCCCAACACTTACCGTAGCAGCTGTACACCAGGCTCACTCTCAATTTAAAGAAATCAGTCGGCGGGAAAGTTCACCACATCAGGGCAGGGGCACCCCTCTTGTGTGAAGGCAGGAAATGAGAAGGTTAACAAGATACTTTATACTCACCTGTCTGAGGGTGAAACTTGATATTACCTAAGAGTGGAGGAAAACAGCTTCTTCTGGATCAGTTTTTATGTTTCGACAAGATAAAAAAAGTGAGTGCATAAGCATGCCTTCCCCTCCCATAGGAAAAGTGCGCTCGCTAGAAGTCCCACGCTGCTTTTTATTATCACTAGCCAAGCTACAAACCTACTTGAAAAAGCTGAATGCTACAAGGCCAATAGTTCCAACAGGGAAAGTAGTCCAGAGGAAAAAAGAAATAAAGGAACAGCAAATAAACTACAGTATACAGTATAAGTAATGAGCAATAAACATGCAATATCTTAGATCAGATGAAATATCATTGAAAGGAGAAAGAATTAATGAGGTAGAATCATTTAAGTATTTAGGAACTATGATCTCCAATACAGGGTCTTTAGAATTGGAGTTTAGTGAAAGATTGAAAAAGGCAAATCAGACAATGGCTATGTTAAGTAAAATTTGGAAATCAAATTGCCTGAAATTACATATAAAAATTAGACTATATAAAAGTTTAGTGAGATCGGTGTTACTCTATGGACATGAATCATGGTATGACAATGAAACAATCTCCAATAGATTTAGTAGATTTGAGAACAAAGCCCTCAGAGGGATATTGGGAGTTAAATGGCAGGACAGGATTAGAGATGAAACTATAAGAGATTACTCGAGTGCCATATGTGGATGAGATCATGATGAGGGGTAGAGGGAGATGGTTTGGGCATGCTCTTTGCATTTGCCAAGAGAGATTAGTTCACCAAACTTTCAGCTGGGCTCCACAAGGCACTAGAAGAGTTGGAAGGCCAGACAGTACTACGTTGGATCCTTCTCTCTAGTTACGCTTCATTTTCCCTATGCTTACACATATACAGAATAATTGGGCCTATTCTTTACATATTCTCCCCTGTCCTCATACACCTGACAACACTGAGATTACCAAACAATTCTTCTCTCAAGAGGTTAACTACTGCACTGTAACTGTTCAGTAGCCACTTTTCCACTTGTTAAGGGTAGAACAGACTCTTTAGCTATGGTAAGCAGCTCTTCTAGAAGGACACCCCAAAATCAAACCATTGTTCTCATCTTGGGTAGTGCCATAGCCTCTGTACCATGGCCTTCCATTGTCTTGGGTTAGAGTTCTTTCGCTTGAGGGTACACGGGCACACTACTCCATGTTATTTCTCTTCCTCTTGTTTTGTTAACGTTTTCATAGTTTACATTAAAAATGTTTATTTTAATGTTGTTACCGTTCTTAAAATACTTTATTTTTCCTTATTTCCTTTCTTCACAGGACTATTTTCCCTGTTGGAGCTCCTGGAGTTATAGCATCCTGCTTTTCCAACTTGATTTGTAGCTTAGCAAATGATAATAATAATAATAATAGCCATGGCAGATGGAATGGTTCTTCTGCAGAAGATGGACAAGAAACCAGCAAACATAGTGACAGTAAAAAATCTCAATGAATGCTTCAACACCCGGCTGATGTCCTTCACACAAGATTATGATGAAATTATCCTTGTCTGACACATACATGAATGATTCTCTGAAGTGTTACCTGGGATAAAAGAAAGCAAGGAAGAGCACCAATCTAGTATCAGGTTAGATGACACAAATATAAAAGTCATTCCAATGAGCAGGTTCCTTTCACTTAAGGCAATGGCTGATCTGACCAACTATCTTACAGCAAAGACGAGAGTACAACAGTACATAAACAAAATGGCCATAACCTCTTCTTGAGGGCATACCAGAAGCAACAGAGACTTGCTCTTCCAGGACAGCAATCATGAGGGAGCAGACATACAGCAAAACCTATTGGATGCACAGATGGTTTTCTTCTTCCCAGACACATATGTCCTAGTGGTAGTCATAGCAAACTATGAACTGATACTGAAGGACACTTTCATTTCCATGAACTCTGGGGTTAAAGGGATAGAACCAATAGGGACAAAAAGAGCAAAGGCTTTGCAAGCCTTCCATGCATTCACTGGCACTGAAAGCACTGGACAATCCACTTGCATAGGCAAAACAACCTGGCTGCAAGTCTAAATGAAGGCAGACAGAGATGTATTAATTTCTCAGTAGATGCTTTCAACAGAGGCAGAAGTGATCAAAATTATGTTGACCATTCTGGCTAGCTTTGCCTCTGCAAGCTACTCTCCAGCGGCATCAGCATCAAGACCATCTCCAAATTGTGATGGCATCCTGTTAGTCCATATCCAAGCCAAAGTGTGTGGACAGGCCAGCATCACTCCGCAAGATCCTCAGTTGGATCCACTGCAGAATGGCTATCACAAGGAGTACAGTGGCCAGCTGAAACCAACCATGACAGATGACCTTTCACCACTGAGATGGTTAACTTCAATACAAAACAAACTGTTTTGCCAAGTTTTCTTGCAGAACAAATACCTTATTCTGCACTGAGCGTTGCCAGTGCAGGAGTGTGTCAGAAGGATGACTAAAAACATGTATGAAATGAATGATGACAATGATGGTGATGACATATAAAGACACCTTAGTTGCCCAAAAAGTGCATGTTGGTTCTTGATGGACACACACTTAGTGGAACATTCATATCTCACCACATGTAAAATATCCAATAAAATGGAATATTTCAGTCAAATAAGCTTGTGGTTGAATATAATTTACCATACTTATTCTGATACAATTAGATTCCTAGTCCATGATATAATGGTGGTTTAGCAGTCAAAACTATAATATTTCTAAGTTATTAGAAGTTGAGATATTGAAGAAAACCTTATTTCTATGCAGGCATTTTGTCAAATCTAAGATGGCGGCCACATAAGTATCAGGGCAAATGGAAACATTGTTTTTCTGATTGGTTAAACAATAGTTTTGAAAATTGTATAGTTTTCATACTCTCAACAAAACTCTAGCAAAATTTGGTGAACCTTATTATATAAGTTGTTACTTTAATATCACATTTGAATGAATGCATACTATAGTGACATCAATAATGTTCCTCATTAAGTGATAACCAAGCATTCTTTTTTACATATCAAACACTTCCTCCTTTCTTAACAAAGTGTAGTTTTCCTGTACTGTACTTATACATAAATCTTATCACATATAATCTTTTCATTGGGAAATAACAAGGAGTAAACAGTGTAATGCCTTCTGATAACAGTACATATATCAACAGAATTTGGATATAAAATCTATTATTTTGATAACTATAATTCACATAGCCAATATCTACAAAGCGCAAACTTCTCAACCTTAAAATGAAAAAAAAATGTTATTTTCATTAGTAAAATAAATTTTTGAATATACTTACCCGGTGATCATATAGCTGTCAGCTCTGCTGCCCGACAGAAAAACCTAAGGACAAAATACGCCAGCGATCGCTATACAGGTGGGGGTGTACATCAACTGCGCCATCTGTCGAGCAGGTACTCAAGTACTCCATGTCAACACAGAACCAATTTTCTCCTCGGCCCACTGGGTCTCTATTGGGGAGGAAGGGAGAACCTTTAATCTATGATCACCGGGTAAGTATATTCAAAAATTTATTTTACTAATGAAAATAACATTTTTCAATATTAAATTTAGCCGGTGATCATATAGCTGATTCACACCCAGGGGGGTGGGTAGAGACCAGCATTACATGTTGACATTATTATGAGCTAAGTATTTTGTATTTCATTTTAGCAGTTATTCAAAATAACAAACATAAAATAAATAAGTACCTGGTAAGGAAGTCGACTTGAACAATTACTCTGCCTTTTTAAGTACGTCTTCCTTACTGAGCCTCGCGATCCTCATAGGATGCTGAGCGACTCCTAGGAGCTGAAGTATGAAGGGTTGCAACCCATACTAAAGGACCTCATCAAAACCTCTAATCTAGGCGCTTCTCAAGAAATGACTTTGACCACCCGCCAAATCAAGTAGGATGCGAAAGGCTTCTTAGCCTTCCGGACAACCCAAAAACAATAAAAAAACATTTCAAGAGAAAGATTAAAAAAGGTTATGGAATTAGGGAATTGTAGTGGTTGAGCCCTCACCCACTACTGCACTCGTTGCTACGAATGGTCCCAGAGTGTAGCAGTTCTCGTAAAGAGACTGGACATTCTTAAGATAAAAAGACGCGAACACTGATTTGCTTTTCCAATAGGTTGCGTCGAATATACTTTGCAGAGATCTATTTTGTTTAAAGGCCACGGAAGTTGCGACAGCTCTAACTTCGTGTGTCCTTACCTTCAGCAAAGCTTGGTCTTCCTCATTCAGATGGGAATGAGCTTCTCGTATTAACAGTCTGATAAAATAGGATAAAGCATTCTTTGACATAGGCAAAGATGGATTCTTAACTGAACACCATAAAGCTTCAGACGGGCCTCGTAAAGGTTTTTAAATAGAACTTAAGAGCTCTTACAGGACATAAGACTCTTTCTAGTTCATTTCCAACCATACGATAAGTTTGGAATATCGAACGATATTGGTCAAGGCCGAGAAGGCAGCTCGTGTTTGGCTAGAAAACCAAGTTGTAGAACATGTAGCCGTTTCGGATGAGAATCCGATGTTCTTGCTGAAGGCATGAATCTCACTGACTCTTTTAGCTGTGGCTAAGCATATCAGGAAAAGAGTCTTAAAGGTGAGATCTTTCAGGGAGGCTGATTGTAGTGGTTCGAACCTGTCTGACATAAGGAATCTTAGTACCACGTCTAAATTCCAACCAGGTGTAACCAAACGACGCTCCTTCGTGGTCTCAAAAGACTTAAGGAGGTCCTGTAGATCTTTATTGTTGGAAAGATCTAAGCCTCTGTGACGGAAGACTGATGCCAACATGCTTCTGTAACCCTTGATAGTGGGAGCTGAAAGAGATCGTTCTTTCCTCAGATATAAGAGAAAGTCAGCTATTTGAGTTACAGAGGTACTGGTCGAGGATACGGATACTGACTTGCACCAGTTTCGGAAGATTTCCCACTTCGATTGGTAGACTCTAAGGGTGGATGTTCTCCTTGCTCTAGCAATCGCTCTGGTTGCCTCCTTCGAAAAGCCTCTAGCTCTCGAGAGTCTTTCGATAGTCTGAAGGCAGTCAGACGAAGAGCGTGGAGGCCTTGGTGTACCTTCTTTACGCGTGGCTGACGTAGAAGGTCCACCCTTAGGGGAAGTGTTCTGGGAACGTCTACTAGCCATCGAAGTACCTCGGTGAGCCATTCTCTCGCGGGCCAGAGGGAAGCAACTAGCGTCAACCTTGTCCCTTCGTGAGAGGCGAACTTCTGCAGTACCTTGTTGACAATCTTGAACGGAGGGAATGCATATAGATCTAGATGTGACCAATCTAGTAGAAAGGCATCTATATGAACTGCTGCTGGCTCCGGGATTGGTGAGCAAACTATTGGGAGCCTCTTGGTCATCGAGGTTGCGAAGAGATCTATGGTTGGCTGGCCCCAGGTGGCCCAAAGTCTCTTGCATACATCCTTGTGGAGGGTCCATTCTGTTGGAATTATTTGTTCCTTCCGACTGAGACAATCTGCCATGACATTCAAGTTGCCTTGGATGAACCTCGTTACTAGTGAAATGTCTAGACCTTTTGACCAGGTGAGGAGGTCCCTTGCGATCTCGTACCATGTCAGAGTGTAGGTCCCTCCTTGCTTGGAGATGTACGCCAAAGCCGTGGTGTTGTCCGAGTTCACCTCCACCACTTTGCCTTGAAGGAGAGACCTGAAGCTTTTCCAGGTCAGACGTACTGCCAGTAGCTTCTTGCAGTTGAAATGCATTGTCCTTTGACTCGAGTTCCATAATCCCGAGCATTCCCTACCGTCTAATGTCGCACCCCAGCCTACGTCCGATGCGTCCGAGAAGAGAACGTGGTTGGGAGTCTGAACAGTCAGGGGAAGACCCTCTCTAAGGTTGATATAGTCCTTTCACCAAGTCAGACCAGACTTTATCTTTCCGGAAACCGGGATCGAGACCGCTTCTAGCGTCTTGTCCTTTTCCAGTGAAAAGCTAGATGATATAGAAGAGGACGGAGGCGTAGTCTTCCTAGTGACACAAATTGATCCACGGATGACAGTGTCCTTACCAGACTCATCCACAGCCTGACTGGGCAGCGTTCCTTCTTCAGCATCTTCTGGATGGATAGCAGGGCTGGGGGTTGATCGTCTTGTTCAGCAACGTCCTCATCAGAGGGTTCCTCATCCGAAACTGATGAGGAAACGGCAACGGAGTGGGCAACGTCTGACTCGCTGAATCCGGTCGCACTGGTGGATGCGTGACGGAGCCGGACGCAATATCATGGTACTGCTGCACAGTCTGTGAACTGTCAACAACCATGGGTGCGCGAGGAAGTACAGCGTCAACCCGAAACTGTCTAGACTGTCTGGGTTGTGCAGTCAACACCCTACCGGGTTGCTGAAGTTGACGCACTGCGTCACAACAAGTCACCTCTGTTGGTTGTTGAACGTCTTCCTAGTGAAACACTGAACGTCAACAACCACCTCCGAGCGTCGCTTAACTTCAAAGTGCGACTGGCAACCCACACTGGGTCGCATCGGTGGAGGAACCACCTCAACTGGCAGACGCGAGTAGGATACCTCAGCGTCAACAGGGCGCACAACCAACCGGTTGGAAGGTTGTTGGCCAGAAGGTTCTTCTCCGTATTTAAGTCCTCTATCAAGGACACAAGCTTGGACTGCATGTCTTGCAGCAAAGCCCATTTAGGGTCTACGGGAGCAGGTGTGGCAACAGACGGGGTTAGCGACTGAGGCGGAACCATTTACCATCCCTGGAAGCCTTGTTATGTGCGACATAATAGTACAGCAAAACTTCAAAGGCTCGACAAAAGTTGAAAAGTTGACCTGTAAACAACTTGGAGTGTCTCCTGGCTAGGCGCCAGGGCGAGTCTACCAGAATTGAGAAGTCTACCTGGGCAGAGGCATGAACTCCCAAGCCGAGAACTTCTCTCGTGTCCTATCAGACTCTCGCTCTATAAGCCAGTTTAAAAGAAGGGAAATCAAAGGCTGTATCCCTAAAACTCCTCCTGGTGCAACAACCAGTCGCCTAGCCAACGTAACGCTCTCTAGGAGAGCGAGAGAGCACTAGCTTAACAACAACGGCTTCGAAGTAGCTAGGCCTAGTGTAAGTTCTGACGTTAGGCGAACGAGGAGCAGCAGTTACAAGATCCGGACGAAGATCCTTAAAAAATCATCATGATTTAATTAAAGTCCATAGGAGGCTAAGCAGCTTAAGGCTCCTCTCCAAATGACAGAGTCCTCAAAGGAATATCAGTAGGAGGGAGAACAGCACTTTCTCATCTACAGGAACCTTGTCCGAGAAAAGCTAGGTAATCTCAGTGAGGGTCTCACTGGTGCATTAGCAGCAGACCAGAAGGCAACGTTATGTAACTGCTTGACAGTCTGTGAACTGTCAAAAACTGAACTGTCAACCACAACAGGTGCGTGAGGACATACAGCACTGGTGCATTAGTAGCAGACCAGAAGGCAACGTCATGTAACTGCTTGACAGTCTGTGAGCTGGCAACAACCATAGCTGTGTGGGGAAGCCTCTACTCCTGACTGACTAGTCTGCTGCGGGAGAGTACCGGTAACCACAGTGGGTTGCGGAGGTTGAAGCACAGCGTCAAAACAAAGCAACTTAACTCCACCCTCCTGTTGTTGTGGTAACTCGCGAACGTCAACGGAGGGTAGCGTGCGTCTGTGAACGTCAACGTGCGGCTGGCAGGGTACACTGCGCATGGGTGGTGGAACTCTCACAGGCGGAGTGCGGGAGCAGGTAGCGTCAGCGTCTACTGAACGCACAACCGTGGTTGGTTGTAGGCTAACGGGTGCAGCGTCAACCTTCTCCGCACGATACTCCTGCATAAAAGATGCTAACTGTGTCTGCATAGACTGTAGCAAAGACCACTTAGGGTCTACAGCAGCAGGTGCGGCAACAGACGGTGTTACTGCCTGTTGCGGTACCGCTTTACCTCTCTTAGGAGGTGTGCAGTCATCGGAAGACTGCAGCGAGTCCGAACTGACCCAGTGGCTACACCTGGGCCGTTGGATTTGCGAGGAAGGGACCGACTTGCGCTTAATAAGCTGCGAGACCTTGGTCCAAGGTTTCTTACGAGAAACCTCTTCCGCAGACGAGAAGTAAATGGGCTCTCTAGTGTTTGTGTGGGTGGGGCGATCTTGGGTAGATACGCCCGAAACCACGGAGGGAAAAACGTCTGTTCGTTGATCAAGGCCTGACGAACCCATAAGTCGTTCGACATTACTTCTCCCCTGGGCTTGGGAGCTTGCAAGAGGTCCCGGACTAGGTGAACGACAGGCACGAACAGACGAACCCTCGGACGCAACACTGTAACACTTTGCGCATATCACTTTATCACTTCGATTTTCTGTTTTGCACTTATTTCACTGAAATCGAAACTTTTACTGATTTCTACCTGAAACACGCA